>NC_041338.1:32893617-33043617 GCF_004354835.1 Perca flavescens
AAATTTTGAAAATTACAAAATTGCATCTGGGCTCCAATTATTCAATACTGCCATGGTGTTCTCTCCCTCGTTCCCCCTAACTATGCCCCCCACCCCCACACTCTAAACCATCAGTTGCACCTCTGACCCCAAAGTCTATCAGTTTTTCATTTTGGTCCATATGCAGTTAATGACCTGCATATTCCATTCCATAGATGAAGCCTCATCCTAAACACAGCAGGAACCCCACAGCGCTGCATGCTCCTCACTCTTCACCTCCAGCATTAACACCACGGTAGCTGGGCTGGTGTCAGACAATGAAGAGACATCTGGCTGAGTGGTGTGAGGACAACAACGTGGTCCTCACACCTCTGAGACAAAAGGAGACGGTTATTGACTTCAGGAGAACAAAGTAGAAAGTCCTCCTCCTCCTCCCGAATGTCAACCGCCACATCAAGACAATAACAAAGTCAGCTTACAGTCACCTTAATCCTCGTGTTGTCTTCCTGTCGACTGTGCAACTCCTTTTGAATGCGCTGCAAGCTCTGCTCTCCTAAGTAGCCTACCGCGAGCTAATTGTTTCCATACTCTAATTTTAAAAAGCATATATTGATATCATTTTTTTCCCCCCTTACATTACTTTTACACTTTTAGTTTACACTTTTACTTGAGTAAAAAGCTTGAGTTGATACTTCAACTTCTTTTTAAACCCTAGTATCTATACTTCTACTTGAGTAATGAATGTGAATACCTTTGACACCTCAATAAATACAAAAGATATATGCCATAATGTAATTTTTTTTTTTAACAGAGCACTGAAGTTAGGTTCACAGTGAGGTGGAGGTAGAATATATAGAACTATAGAGTTTATCACCAGAGAAAATGTGCAGGAGTGCATTTCAGTTCAGTGTGAAAAATATTTCATCATGTTTTGTAGTTCAATAGTCTGACTGCTTGAGGGAAGAAGCTTTTCCTCGTCCTGGAGGTGCTTCTACCTCAGGGTGGGGGTCAAACTCATTTTCCCAGAGGGCCACACACTGGAAAAAGAGGATCACACCAAGGGCCTGACATGGACAGTTTGACATAGTTACTGCATCTCTTTTTTTTGGTAAAAATTTTGGTAGCTTTTTTCCTTATTTTTGTTCCATTCTCAGACATTTGTCACCTTTTTGTAAATGTGTTGCTTTTTCTGACATTTCTACACTTTTTGTTGACATGAAGCCCATCAAAAGTCATCGTAGAATTTAGCAAATCAAGCAAGACAATGATTATATTTTTGTTTCACAGCCTGAGAATTAAACTCTGCTTCTGGGAAAGTCTCACGGTCTAATCGGAACATAACTAGGAAGGCCAAAATTTATTGTGCACCGAAATTGATATACGGGCCAGATCTAAACCTGCAAGGAGCCAGATTTGGCCCGCGGGCCTTGAGTTTGACACGTGCTCTACCTGATGGCTACAAGCAAACTAAGCTGCCTTGCCTTGAAAACCGAGGTCTTAAAAACACATTTTAAAGACAAGTTACAACAAGACACTAATACAATGTATCCAACTGCTTCTGATGGTTAAGTTGTACCGTTAAATATTATTTAGATCAGAAAGCATCTCTTTAGAGTAAGTTGGTGGCTCTTAAAAGAGCCGTTGTGTTTGTCTCGGGCTGAACCGATTTAACCTCCGAAACCGTACAGGGTGCGGCCCTGCCTCTTCAGAGCGTAGACCACATCCATGGCGGTCACAGTCTTCCTCTTGGCGTGCTCGGTGTACGTGACGGCGTCACGGATCACGTTCTCCAGGAACACCTTGAGCACGCCGCGGGTCTCCTCGTAGATCAGACCGGAGATACGCTTCACGCCGCCGCGACGAGCCAAACGGCGGATGGCGGGTTTGGTGATGCCCTGGATGTTATCACGGAGAACTTTACGGTGGCGCTTAGCGCCGCCTTTGCCGAGCCCTTTGCCGCCTTTGCCTCTTCCACTCATGACTGCTTCTCTGGATAGTAAGGAATGAATGAACTGAACGAGACTGAACCGGCAGTATTTACAGCTACTCTGCGGACGTAATAGAAGACTGTCAGCACCAACTTTATGGGCGGTGCCAAGACGTCGGCGTTGTGACGCAATTCTGGACAAGAGCCGCCCTAAAATAGCATTTGCGCGCTACGATTGGCCAGGCGTCCCTGGTCCGCGGGAGGTAACGGGACCCGATTGGTCCAGGTCAATCGGCTATCCTCACCTTAACTATTTGGGGGGTCTTTCGTGTCCCAGCGTCCAACATTTATTTCAAGTAAACAGGAAGCGTTTTCTTACATTTCTTTAACATTTTCTGTTTTTTAAATTTTTGATATGAAATTCAGAAAATTTTTTAACGTGATCGTTATAAATCCGTAAAAACTCCACAAACACGAACTGAAACTTCCACAGTTGATTACTTACGCTAAGACAATTATTTATTGTAGGATATTACAAGTTTTCTGAAATTTAGAGATTGGCATGGGGTAGGCTACTTTCCATAAAATCCTCTCTCAATGCAAATCAAACCAGCTATTAGGCTAACTGAAATAAAACCATGCCAATCTCTAGGTATGGTGAAGGGTATGTGATGATGTGGGGGGCTATTTTAATTCCAAAGGCCAAGGGAACTTTATCAGGATGCATAATATCCTGGATCTATCAAATAACTGGCCTTTACAAATAAACATCTGCCTGCCTCTATGGGAATTTAACATAGGGGTATGTATACTTATGCCTCCTGTACCTTAAGGAAGAACATCTATATATTTACGATACATTATTCATTCACAAAGAAAATTGGTGTCTTTAAATGGTCGGATTTTTCCAATTTTTAATTAAGGCTTTAAGATCAATTTCCAAAAGATGATTTTTTATTCCTCTTTTTAGTCAAGTCATGTAAACTTTGGAGCAGCACTGTATATATAAATCTACACTCGCAAATAGATAAAGTGTAGTCAAATACACCTCCATGTGTATTGCGGATGTTTTTTACACCAGTCTGAAAGAAGACATTCAATGGAAGCAAAATAGCACAAAACCTCAAACTTGAAATATTTAGTTTCTGCCTGTAGCGTCTCCCCTTAACGGGTTCAAACTGCTCTTTCATGGTTTTTTGTACAGCACTTTGATTTGCCTTGTTGCTGAAATGTGCTGTATAAATTAAGCTGCGTTGACATGAGTTATATAGACATGATACGTTAGCATGACGTGTGCACCACGTAACAGACATCACATTGTTATGACGATACTTTGTTGTTTTTTCGTATCAGGAATTATAAATCTCTGTAATACTTCTGTTGGTTTTGTCTACGTTGTGGTAAGTTGTGTCCAGCAGGGGTGGCTGCTGCATCACACATATAAAACATATAAACCTAGGATGTGGAAGGATGATATAGTTCTTCTCTTTCAGTAGATTCACATTTTATTTTTGGCTGCAAAAAATGGAGCATAGAAGTTGTCTTTTTCCACATGAAACAAACATTTTCAAACAAACAATCTGCAAACTTGCAGGTGACAGAGCTGTGTTCTAGGCATACCTTAAAAACATCTATTAGAAATAATCAGAAACTCGGTGTGCAGTTTAATAGGAACAACTCGCTCAAACTAAGTCAGTCTAATCTAACAGTCCTTCACTAGATTGTTTAGTTGGTGCTGCTAAATACAGGGCTGTTTTTCTGACACCATGAAAACTTTTTAAACTTTTTAGAGATACGTGGTTCTCACAGGACAGCGACGCTCCAAACATATGATGGTCTTATAGAATATGATGCATTGCTGGAGATTGAACTACCCAACAGTACACAGAGGAGTTAAAATGAGAACAACCTTAAACATCTACAGCAGTAAAATGCAGCATACACATTACTGCAGCAGGAATATTAATCCAGAACCATCAGATAGAAGAGGCAAACTCATGACAGGGAACATTACACTGCACAACCAGTAGTTTCACTTTTCATAATTCAAGTACATTTTGTACGCTGCCTCACATCAGAGGAAAAGTGATCACTTTAAAAAAAAAAAAAAAAAAAAAAAAAAAAGAGGGAATGACCTCACAACCTTTTCTTCCCGACTCCAAAACTGGACCACCGGCCAACTGTTGAGCCTCGTTCAGCCTGAAAGCCTGTTAGTTAAAGTCATATTTCACCGGTCGGATTTTTTGGTTTTAGATTACGTGAATGTTTTAGCAATTCCTGAATAAAATAAAGCTTTTTATTTTTTTTTTAAATTGTAAAGTTATGACCTTCTCTTTGTGTTTATTTCTTGTAAAAGGACTGCTCATTGGATTACATTTTTAAAAATATATTATATAAGTTTTGAAAATTCCAATGTTATTTTATTCTGGAAATATTTCAAGTTTTTTTCTTCATAAATTCCAACTTTATTTTTTGTAATTTTATAATGGTTTTCTTGATGTATGACTTTAAATGTTACCCCTTTATCCCCACAATATCAAACATTATTTTCTTGAAAAATTATAAAAACTTTATATCTTCTCCATTGAAAATGAAAATGGTGTTAAAATTACGAATGAAACAAATTTATTCGAAAAATTACTGAAAATTCTTTTCTTTACTCTCATGGTCTTACAATTTTAAATATTATAAATAATAAATATCTGTAACTTTTTATTTTTATACTATTAAAACTTTTTTCCTCATGGAACTACGATCTGGAAATACTTTTTCTTGTAAAATTATGATAAAACACGTTAGAAAAACTCCTTTGTGAGTTAAATAAGGACTTTCATCTGTAGATTATTTAATTGGGTAAATATTTCATGGATGTCTTTGTATTGAATTTCTGTCAGATCCTTTGTGATAAGCCTAAAGTTGTGCCTAAAAACCAAAATGACAGAAGACTGATTTACTTTGTTTCTGTTCTAATGTTTTCATCCCTGATTGTCAGAAATAAATCATTAGAGGTTTAAATGTGAGCTGAAGCCACCACTGGGGCTGGGCAATAGGGAGAAAATCAGATATCACAATATTCTTGACCAAATACCTCGATATTGAGGCAATATTCTAGGGTTGTCAATTGGTGCTTTGACAAAATATCTTCACTTAGATTTTAGATAAATAATCATCAGTAATGTGGACATAATGATTAAGTGGGTAAAGGCAAATAATAGAACAGTTTAAACAGTCTGGTAAGTTCAGAAAATGACATAACTTTACTGTAATGCAGCCTTAAAAACCAGGAAAAGACAACACTTATGTCATATTACGATATCCAAAATCTAAGACGATATCTAGTCTCATATCACGACATCGTTATAATATTGATATATTGCCCAGCCCTAGCCACCACTGTTGTTTCTTTTACTCTTATTGGAAACCTTTGATAGTGGGAGACTTGTGTATGATGTAATAAATAAGGTGGAGCCTGAAAGGGGAAGGATCTATGATTTCATACAGTCATCAGGAAGGAGGCGGAGCTTCAGCACATTGATATCGAAGACAAAAGCGGAATCGGACGTAACGTTTTCTTCTCCCGTCTGATGTGAAGCTGCGTCACAAACAACCTTCTCTGGAAGTGGTTGCTTTTTTTTTCTCTCCCCCTTTCTCCAAAACGTTAAATAACTTTTGGTTTGACATCTTTTGAAACGACAAAAACCTAAAACAGCTTCACAAAAACACTAGAATAAAATCCAATGACATTTACTCAAAACATTTCTGTCTAAACACACATCTCTGTAAGACCCCCCCACCCCCCACCTTTATTAAAGCCGGCTGACTCTAAACTAACTTGACACAAAACTAACCCGACCGCTCCCGTCAGCTGAGACTACGTCTGAACACCAACATCAATATATTTACAGATCAGAAACTGATAATTGATCGATCACTTCACAAACAAACTCTTCTCCTAAACAACAAACGCAGAGTTCATCTCTATTAACAGAAAGAAGGAAACGTCAGTCTGTGTGAACACACAGCTGCCGCTCAGCACACATCAGCACAAACACATCTGGACACATCTCTGCTTCCTGGACTCTAAAAACAAACAGCAGGCGATCTCCTGACGAGAACCAATCAGAAGAGTCTGTTTTAAAAAAAATGTTTTTTTTAAAAACGATCTCAGAATAACCGGTTAACTCTCGCCGTAAAAACCCAGAATGAACAGACCACGGTAACAGGAAGTGGTCGGGTCAGGTCTCCTTCAGAGTGAGGTCTCCAGGCTGTGCATCGGGCTCCCCGGACACGGCGACAGCCCCGCTGAGTTGGGCGCGATCATGCCGGGCAGCGGGGCGCTGTGCTCCGCGGCGGCGGCGGCCGTGCTGTTGTTGTTCTGGTTGGGCGAGGCCGGGGGGGGCGGCAGCGTGGACAGGCCGCTCAGCTGCGGCGGGAGGACCATGGAGTTCCGTTTGATGGGAGGGTCGTCCTCGCACTCGGCCTCGTCGATCAGCGGGATGTGGTTCACCGAGTCCTCCATGCGGAACTCGGGGTGGCTCATGAAGCTGTGGATGGAGCTGCGAGACTCGGGCGTCTCCAGACCTTCGTAGGGAGACACGCTGTCTCTGAAGGCGTTCACCACGCGGATCTGAAAGAGACGAGGGGACAAAAAAAATAAACAACCAGTCAGCTCAGGGTTTAATGTGTGGAAGGATTGTTCCATCGGTGTCTTCTTCTCAACGGTGTCCATTCTGGATCATAGTCACAGCTTGCTCTGATACAAACGTACATCAGAGCAAGCAGCAACATGCATCTCAATATCTCATATCACGATAACGATATAATATTGATATATTGCCCAGCCCTAGCCACCACTGTTGTTTCTTTTACTCTTATTTGAAACCTTGGATAGTGGGAGACTTGTGTATGATGTAATAAATAAGGTGGAGCCTGAAAGGGGAAGGATCTATGATGTCATACAGTCATCAGGAAGGAGGCGGAGCTTCAGCACGTTGATATCTAAGACAAAAGAGGAATCGGACCTTAACGTTTTTTTCTCCCGTCTGATTTGAAGCTGCGTCAGCTCAGGGTTTAATGTGTGGAAGGATCGTTCCATCGGTGTCTTCTTCTCAACGGTGTCCATTCTGGATCATAGTCATAGCTTGCTCTGATACCAACATACATCAGAGCAAGCAGCAACATGCATCTCAATGCCTCCAAATAAACTTCAGTTTGACTGAAATCGTTTCACACATTTGTCTCTGAGTCCAAACTTAAGTCGACAGACCTTAGCCTCCCTGATCAGAGGGAAACACATATCACAACTAGAAGAGCCCTCTGAGGGCCCTGTCTGGCACCCGGGGCAGCGTAAAGCCCGACGCAAGTGTCTTTTCTAGTTTAAGACTGACGCAGCTGTCAGTTTCACGTCCAGCACCCCCGCCGTTTAAATAGAAAATGCACCTGCGCCCATCTATGAGCCCATGGGCGTGCTGGTCTTACAGGGAGGTGTGTTCAGGTGCATCCTTGGAGTGCTGGTCTGACAGGGAGGTGTGTTCAGGTGCATTCTGGGCGTGCTGGTCTGACAGGGAGGTGTGTTCAGGTGCATTCTGGGCGTATTGCTAACTTGAGGCAGTGGGAAGTGATCGCGTCATTGACCAACAAAAACCTGGTCTAAAGTCAATAACGCAGCATTTCATTGTTATTTTAACAGCAAATTAGTTAGATACTCCTAGGCTTATGCACATCACACGCACACTATGCTTGTTACACACACAGGGAAGCGCAGCAGCACACACACATGCAGAAGATTACAAATACAAATATTTCTGTGCAAATCCACCATCATAACAGCAATGCCACAAACGCGCCTGGCTTTTAAAGGGAATGGAAGACAACACTCTGATTGGTTGATTGCATGTTACACCCAAAACACACCTCTGAAATAATGAAGACTAAGTACAACCCTTGTGAACCATGCACCCGGCACACGGACCCTTTTTTCCGCCGTCAAACTAGCAAAAGTGGATTTGGACACGCCCTAAACTCCGTTTGTCCGTCTGACAGACCAGTGGATAACCAGCCACTGCAGATAGTTCTCCTAACCCTCCTGGTGTTCTCGGGGCAAAGTTGACCCATTTTCACAAAGTTCCTATATCAGAAATTTGGGTTTCTTTCAACCAAATTGTCAAAAAAGATAACGAGGATGGTTCCATACAACGCTCTTCACAAGTAAATAATCAGTTAACTACTTTTATTGAATTTGGGTGTTTTATTTAATTTATAGAATTCAAAAAAAGTGACTAAAAAGTGCAGAAAAAAGAAGAAGTGACAAAAGCGTCGGGAAAAGTGACAAAAACGTTGGGGAAAACGACAAAAGTGACGGAAAAGACGACCCAAATGTTGAAAAAAAGTTTTTATTTAAAGTGCACATGCTCAGTAGCTAGGTAAAGACTACTAGCCAGTCAGAAGCAGAGTATGAGGGCGTGCACGCTAGCAGCTAGGCTAGCATTATAACGTGTGTTACAAAGTGACGCACATTCGTCTCTGAAGTAAAGGCTGAACTACAATAGAGCTGTTTGGAGCAGTTTGTGAACAGTGTTTTCTGTTGGAGATGGTAAGTCCCTTTGGGGAGACTTTGGCTTTTTCACTTTGTAAACCTATAACGTGGACAAAAAAATACAGTACAGGCCAAAAGTTTGGACACACCTTCTCATTCAATGAGTTTCTTTATTTTCATGACTATTTACATTGTAGATTCTCACTGAAGGCATCAAAACTATGAATGAACACATATGGAATTATGTACTTAACAAAAACGTGTGAAATAACTGAAAACATGTCTTATATTTTAGATTCTTCAAAGTAGCCACCCTTTGCTTTTTTTGATAACTCTGCAAACCCTTGGTGTTCTCTCAATGAGCTTCATGAGGTAGTCACCTGAAATTGTTTTCACTTCACAGGTGTGCTTTGTCAGGGTTAATTAGTGGGATTTTTTCCCTTATTAATAAAAAAGCAAAGGGTGGCTACTTTTAAAGAATCTAAAATATAAGACATGTTTTCAGTTATTTCACACTTTTTTGTTAAGTACATAATTCCATATGTGTTCATTCATAGTTTTGATGCCTTCAGTGAGAATCTACAATGTAAATAGTTATGAAAATAAAAAAGGAAACACATTGAATGAGAAGGTGCGTCCAAACTTTTGGCCTGTACTGTATATAACACAATAAAGGAAAGGGAAAAAGCCAAAAAGCATAATATGAGCACTTTCAAAATTTTGACCCAGAAAAACAAAAAGTTGTCAACGGGAAGACAACACAAGGGTTACATTTCCATAAAGGATTATAAAATAAACAAATCCTGCTTTACAGCTAGAAATAAACCGCACTGTGCAGACAGCTGATTGGTTAGAAGAAGGTCCCTCTGCCATTGGCTACAGCAGTTAATCCAGTGAAGTACTTTTCTTTTTTTTTTTTATATTTTGTTTGGACATTTGAAAAGATTTATGTAAAAGTGATGTCTATGCGGAAAGATTTTGGAGACTTAAGCTGCTTGTAATGATATTCTGTACGTTGTTTGTCAGAGTCCCATTTCCTGAATGTCTTCGTCAGCGTGGACACGGTTTATGAGAACATTTCCTTTTGAAGGAGGAACCGTACCTGCGTGGAGATGCGGTTGAGGCCACGGCACCAGAGCACCTGGCCCCTCTTCAGCTCCATCTCAGCGTGGTCGATCTCGTCCTGGTCCTCCATCTCCTCCATCTCCTCCTCGGGGATCTCCTCCTGCTGCGTGCCGTGACCAGCCGTCTTCAGGAACCTCAGCCAGCGCGTGGGGATGCTGGACACCAGCTGAGAGGGAGGGACAGACACAAACATTACACCCCAGTCTCACACACACACACACACACACACACACACACACACACACACACACACACACACACACACACACACACACACACACACACACACACACACACACACACACACACACACACACACACACACACACACACACACACACACACACACACACACACACACACACACACACACACACACACACACACACACACACACACACACACACACACACACACACACACACACCAACAGCGGCACTTCCTGTTCCCTCAACATGTTACTGACCGTTTCTATTGTCTAATAATGATGGTCAGCTACAGAGAGAGATCCAGGTCGTCATTTCTATTTATGCCCCTTGTTTTATGAGTATATTTGATCATATTTTACTAAGAGCGCCCTTTTTTAATTCACTGTTGATGTAAACTCTCTCCTAGTTTTCTTTAAATCCCTTTACGGTGGAATTATGCTCATCCAGCTGCTGGAAGGCTTTTTGGATGAAGCCTTTAGAGAAGTGTTGAGTTGCATTGAAAGATCTTTAGTTCAAAACCAGCTGTTGTTGTGGAAATAGTCTGGACCAATGGAATTACATTTCCAGGATAAAGTCTGTCATTCCGATGTCGGGTTTTATCCCTCACCTTCCGCTCTCTGTGGGTTTCTGTTCTCAAAAAATCCCTTCACCGCGGTAAATAACAAACTTCGAGCTAGCTACACGCTCAAAACAGCAAGTTTTGAAGTAAAATTTGGATCGTGCAACAAGGCAGGGAATGATTGTCAAGATTAACAAAGAATATGTTCCCGGCGTTTCATTTCTAAATGGGTTTGGGACTGACTGGTGGGATTGCTGTGGATGAAGTACACACGGAGATAGACTGGTAAGAGCTAATGAGGTTTAACCATGTCTCCAGCTAATTTAAATCGCTCACGTTACTGTATTGTGTGAACAGTTAACTGCATTACATGTTGTACGCAGCGTTTTCTTTTGCGGGGTGAAAATGTTCCACCAAAAGAAGTTCCTTCCCAGATTTTAAAGAGCCATCGTCGCTGCTCAAGACTATTGTGATTTGGTTTAGAGAAATGCAAACAACCCAGAGCGGGTTCTTTTATCCTACCCCACAATGCATTTGTGGTGTAGCCTCAGCGCTGTGGAGTGAAATCTGGCAATGCGAGACTATTTAATCACAACGTCCGTCTGGCTAGTAACCTCTGAAGTAGGTCACCCCCCCACCTCCCATCATTTCCTGTCTGTGATGGTACACGGTGTCTCACCTGTCCCCACAGGAGGCTGCCGACACCCAGGAAGACACACCACAGCCACTGATCGAGGCTCAGCCGCACACAGCTGAACGGTTTACCACCAAACTGCACGATGACGACCTGCAGGGGGAGAGAGTGACGACATCATACAGGTACTCTTTTAGCTACTTTTTTACCCCCCTTTTCCAGTGTAAACCTGACCCGGTGAAGCGACCGCCTCGGCCCCTCACAGGTAACCAGGGTTTCCCGCAGCACTTTGCAGCTAAGACGGCCGCCTAAGCAACACACGGCTGCCGCCTTAACTACATTGTAAAAAAAAAAAAAAAATAAAAAGTATACGAGTGATATCCGCCGTGTTACTGTCCCGTTTTCTCCCTTTCATTCCAAATCACACCGCAGACAACCGGCAGGTGGAGGCGGGTTCGGACATACACGCCGCTGTGGACTGGTGTCCGTCTCGCAAGCAGTTTCAGGAGAGTGGCTGCATGTGTCCGACAACGCACAGAACATTAACCGGTACAAGCCTACAGCTGTCCGCGGACAAAGAGTGCGGAAAATGGGTCCGAGCCTCCCGGACAGGTGAACTGAGACTCCGTTTCCTGCTTGTCGGTCAACGGTTAAAGATTGGTTAACATTTCATTGTTCAATCTTTTGACGGCAAACCCCACCTACCACCTTAACCAACACATTCTCTACCGGGAAACCCTGGGTTACCTGTATGATGAGGGTTCCCAGGACGATGGAGCAGAAGATGGGGTTGTTGAAGATGCCCTCGAAGACATTCCTCTCGCCGTGAATCTTGCGGGCGTTGAGCTCGTTGAAGATCTGCATCAGGACAAACGTGTTGAACACGATGGTGTAGTGCTCCGAGGGCGGGGCGTGGAGCGGGGCGTTCCTGCCACTGTCGAGGTTAAACAACTTCTCGCCTGCGAGAGGGAGAGTCAAAGAGAGCAGGGGAAGAATTCAACTAAATCTCTTCGCTGGGGCTGCAACGAACAATTAGATTATTTTCTTGATAAATGGATTAGTTGTTGGCTCTATAAAATGTGCAAAAATGGTGAAAAAATGTTGATCAATTTTTTTCCCAAAGCCCAAGATGATGTCCTCAAAGTTCTTGTTTTGTCCACAACTCAAAAGATATTCAGTTTACGGTCACAGAGGAGTGAAAACCAATAAGTACTGCAATAATTTATCAGTTACATGTTATTTATTCACTGCTGCTACTTATATTCACACTGTACTTTATTTATGTTGACACAGCACTAAAATAGCATTTGTACAATCGATTGTTTTAGCAACAATCTTTTTAACCGAATCTCATATTTTAACCTAATGTCACTTTACTTCTACTTAACTTTTTTTATTTCTTGCACTGTAGCTTTGTTATTTTTATACACTTACTGACTAGCTTTTTTCTTACACTTATTTTTACCTTGAATCTGACTGGGAGCAACTGCAACTTAAAAGTATTGTGATTCTGATGATTGAGAAACTAGAAAATATTCACATTTAAGAAGTTGCAATCAGAGAATTTTTACTTTTTCAAAAATAGTTGGCGATTAAGTTAATAGTTGACAATTAATCAAGTCATCTTTGCAGCTCTATTCTCCATGCTTTATGATAAAAATTCCATTCATTTACACACCAATAATGAGTTAATGATTATTTTAAGTGCTTCGTAGTTAGGATATTTTTTTGACTTTTTCACACGTTAGGGGAAGCTTTGGTGCCTTCACTGACCTACGAAGAGCAGGGTGAAGATAACAGTCAATTGGTAGACGGCATGTCCCAGGATGTTCTTCATCATAGTGCGGGAAATGAGCGGCTTGTCTCGGCCGTACGGGCTCCTGAGCAGCAGCGCCTCGGTGGGCGGCTCGGTGGCGAGAGCCAGTGAAGCGAAGGTGTCCATGATGAGGTTGACCCACAACATCTGCACAGCTTTCAAAGGAGAGTCCTGGAAACACACACAGAGACACACACACACACACACACACACACGGTCAGTGGCTGTCAGCAGAAAAAAAACCTCTATCTGGAGCTTCAGATCTTTTTCACGTCATTTTTAAACTATCTTCAGACTAAAAATTATCTTCAAAATGTAGTCTTTGACAAGTCTCTAGAGTCAAATTTTTTTATTCACTGTTTTTGATTTTAGAGGTAATATTGATTGTATGTCATTTTATGCTTCATCTGTTGTGTTGAAAAAAATAAAATAAAAGAAGAGATTTCTAATTTAAAAGACATGTTCTCAGTCTGGTGTAGCTCATGGGTCATTTCTTGGAGAGCCCCCTGTATGCATTCAAACAGGCCAGGATACACATGATGTGACTGCACCGGCTTTTCAAAATAAGGTGTTAGCAAAAATATACACAAAATACTGTACATATAAGGCAAAATATTAATTGGATTTTATCCACAGAAGTATAAAACATGTTACCTCCATCCTGTATAAATTAAAGCAAATCAATGATGACAGATATTACTTTATTCTTTGATTTTGGGTGGCTAGAAGAAAACCTTGACAATTACTACATTAAGGACAACTCAGACCATATAGAGATTTAAAATCAAGCATTTCTACTGTATCAATTTGGCGAATCAACAAAACTGTCTCACATTTGTTCACCTTGATTATCTACATTTCTAAATAGTCAAGGTTCTGTTAAACACATTTTACCATGAATGATATGTTTGAGTTCAGGTCATCTCTGACTACATACAGACTCAAAATTAAGCATTTCTACCGTATCAATTTAGAGAATTGCCAAAATGTAGTATTTTCAGTAGATGAGACAGTATCTGAGAAGGACACTATTTGTCTCGTGTGCAACATATGAGAAAGGGCAACTTCAGACACTGTCCGCACCGGATTTGTCGGACATTGTCCAGACAGCTGTCAGTTGGACTGGACTAGACTGTTAAGCCACTGTTATTTTGTCCACCCCTTATGTAGGCGGCGGCGGCGGCCGGTGGCTCTGACCTGTGTGATGCAGGCTCCGGTGAAGGCCACGATGACTGCGACCACGTTGACGGTGAGCTGGAACTGCAGGAACTTTGAGATGCTGTCGTAGACGTTCCTGCCCCACATCACGGCCTTCACGATGCTGCTGAAGTTATCGTCTGTCAGGATGATGTCAGACGCCTCCTTCGCCACGTCCGTCCCGGCAATGCCCTGCAGAACACAGCATGTAGGTTAGCTTACAGAAACCTTGCACTGAACCTGGCTGCGAGCAAGGGTTTAGACCAGGGCTGGTTCAGGACTCCTCACATAGGTCAGATCTGTCCGACATCTATCTGTCAGGATCAGCTGACTATCAGTGGATCCCCTCATGTTTTGACAGTCCTTTAACCTCCTGGCTGCTCTGGATCGGAACATGATAGAAACATCAAAAAACGCTTAAATAACCTGACAGGGCAGGGCCACAGCAGAGGACACCAGGAAATTCACCAATCATCTGGACATTAGTTTGGTTTCTTTTAATTTGAAAACGTAGAAATTGCTAACTAAAAATTCCATCACCATTATTAATGCACTGATAACTTTATTTTCAGTTTCATAAATCAAATCATAAATGTTACAAAGCTGGCTAGAAGCAGCAGTTTGATGACATGAGCGACAAGCTTTACCATGGCGAAGCCGACGTCCGCTTTCTTGAGGGCGGGGCCGTCGTTGGTTCCGTCTCCAGTTACCGCGACAACCTGCCTCTTCTCCAGCACAGTGCTGTCGATGATACCTGAGAGGACGACAGACACACAGCGGAGACACACTTATGGACCAGATGAGGATGAAGAGGAGTCCGAACTCAGACCGATCTTAAAGTGCCCATATTATGAAAAAAAAAAAAAAAAAACACTTTCTGGGATTTGGGGTGTTATTTTGTGTCTCTGGTGCTTCCACACGCATACAAACTTTGAAAAAAACCCATCCATGGTGTTGGAAAATTTAAATGATTATAATGTGATTTTTTTCAAGGACCTGTACAAAAAGATTTTTTTCTTTAGTCTGTAGGATGCAATTTGTAGGCAGGAGCACCACAATACTAAAAAGGTGCTCTAAGTGATGCGTTTTTTAGGCTACAACATTTTTTGTCACATACAGCAAACACAACGAACCATAACAAACAGTGTTCCAGCCAATAACCGACAAGTAGGAGCTGGTTGAGCCATCACTGCAGCAGCGTTAGCACGTAGGCTACTTCCACAATGCGTATTCATGACTCAACCAGCTCCTTCTTGTCGGTTGTTGGCTGGAACACTGTTTGTTATGTTTGGTGGTGCAGGTTGGCACAGTTTGTTTTTGTTGCCGTTTGTGGAGCCAGAGACCACGTTTTTTTACAGTGTGTTCAGGGGACAGCCAGCTAGCGGATAGTGAGGAGATGCTTGCTGTATGTGACGAAAAATGTTGTAGCCTAAAAAACGCGTCACATCACTTAGAGCACCTTTAATTCAGAAGTGTTTGACACGTTCTGCCTTTAACAAACATTGCGCCTCCCCCCCCCCTTGCAATATTCCCCTCCCTGAGATAGTCAATATTGCGATTTCAATAAAATTGTGATTAATTGTGCAGCCTTTCCTATCGTCAACTGATCTGCTGCGGAGGAAAGTCTGGCTAGTCCACTCAGCATTCCGGGATAGGAGAAAAACATGCTCTGGTTTATTGGCATTTCTTTAAACCAATCACAATCATCATGGGAGGCGCTAAGCTCCGCACGGCGCCTCTGCTAAATAGCCTCAGGAAGGAACTTGTTTTGGTGGAACAAGTGTACGTTCAAAAGTTGTTTTTAGTCGTGCAACAGAAAACTCAGATTGGACAGATAGTCTAGCTAGCTGTCTGGATTTACCCTGCAGAGATCTGCGGAGCAGTTAACCATAGTCCTCACAAATCCACTGGAGTTTAGAACGCCAACACAAAGGAAGAGAAAGGTGAGAGACATCAGGCCTAAAAGAGTGACATCCAGCGGAATTTCCGTCGGCAACGGAGTAATCCCAGAAGTGGAACGTCGAGGATATAGACTACTAGAGAGTGACTGAAGAGAGCGAGTGTTGTGAGAACAAAGCAGTGAATCAGAGAAATAAAACATGTTCTCTGTGTCATCTCAACTAGAAATGCTACTGTAGAAGTATCTCATCATCACTCATGCTATCCACTTTCACATTTAGACGCAACAAATGATATATCCAGCTACAAAAAAAGCCTGAAAGTCTAAAGTTAGAACAGAAGTACAAAGAGTCGTTGCTATGAAGATGATACGGTCTCTTCTTATCGCATTGGTGTAAACTGTCAGGTTTCAGAACGTTGCAGACTGGCAAGTGGTTGCAAGTTTGATTTAAGCATCGAATATAAGCTTTTACTCACTCTTAATTATGTCTGGTAATCATGGATGTTTACATACAAGTAAAGCACTTTAAATGTACAAATTGTGCTTTACAAAATAAGTCTGTCTGTCTGTCAGTCACCTGGTTAGTGTGTTTCTAACCTTTGACCAGAGTGTGTTTGTCCGTTGGAGATGATCTGGCGAGGACTCTCAGCTTCGGCCAAATTTTATCAATACGCTCCTGCTCAATCTGCACAGAAAGAGAGAGAAGACATAAATATGAAGTATTAGTTGCAAAACCTTCATTTAAATCAGTTTAGCAGACTAAACTGCAGCTTGTGTCCCCTAAAGCAGTGGTGGGTACCCCTACAAGGGCTCATAAGAGAATCAAGGGGCTGCCAGAACATTTCCAGGGCAGGAAATAAGTCCATAATTGTCCAAATCACCTTTATATATTATCCACATTAAGGATCCCGCACCCAGTCTTCAAAGTTTCTGTGTCAGTTGAGCCTGTTGGGTCTTGTTATTTTCTTGGGGCAGGACATAAGAAAATAAAAAAAGTTTCCTACACAAAATCATCTATTTTTTATTAAGACCCTTCTGAATCTGTAGTTTTACCTTTTCAGGCAACTGAAACTATTTAAAATGAAACAAACAAACAGTCTGCCAGGGAAAATAACTCACTTTTATTTTATCAACTAAAAAGAGGCTGCAGTGTTTATTACAGCCACAATATGAACAAACTACATCCTGATGATTGAACTTGTATTAAAGTCTTTCCAGTAGGCGCTAAAATTGTTAAAGTTGACCTGAAGGTGGAGCTAGAAGAAATGTCATGGGGACATTAAATCTAGAGTGCTAGATTCAGAGTAGATTGTTAAAACCAGACACTGCTGTCTTCTGGTATGTTCTACTTTTTTCTGACCTCTCCCAGCTCGTTGCGGATCCGCCGGTTGAACTCTTTGCCCTCCATACACAGGAAGTCGTCTCCAGGTTGCAGGATGCCACATTTGATAGCGATGGCCCGGGCAGTATTGATGTTGTCTCCGGTCACCATGCGGACAGTGATCCCGGCCCGCTGGCACTTTCTGATGGCTTCCGGTACCTGATGAGAACATCAAAATGTAACATTTGTCAGAATTGTTTCTTTTAATATTCTCACACTTCATTAAAAGGACAATTCCGGCACAAAATGAACTTAAGGGTTAATATGTGTACCGAGTCGACTGTTCACTGGGATATCTTTTCATGCTAATTGAATGTGTCTCTAGCTTGAAACAAGTGAGCACAAACTGGTGATTAGCTTCTAACGCTAGCTTTCGGGGCAGAGGGTAAATCGCTATTTCTACACCACTAACTAGGCTCAAAATAGCACCACACTTCCATGGTAGCCTAATGAAATGTAAAATGTAAACCGAGGAGTGAGAACTTTGATTATTAAGACTGTACCGTTCACATATACAGATAGGCGCCATCTTGGGAAAACAGTCAAGACCAGTCGCACCACAAACGCCGTGCTTGAGCTAGGTTACTGGTTACTGAACGGTGTTCGTCTGGTCACGACCAAGATGGCGCCCGCATGTATACGTCAACGGTACGCTCTTTATAAACTATCTTTTTAATAGACTGTCTGTACACTTACAAAGTTCTCAATGCTTCGGTTTACATCTAGGGACCCTCATTATGCTTGTTTCAAGCTAGAGACACATTCAATTAGCATGAAAACATATCCCAGAGAACTGTTGACTCGGTACACATATGTTATTAACCCCTAGGTTCATTTTGCGCTGGAATTGTCCTTTAAAAACGCTCCCAAAACATCTCACCTCCAACAGAATGTCTCTGACCTCCATCTCAGACTGTCAGACGGATTTCTTTACTTTAGGACACTTAAATAAAACGCAGGCCATGATTTTACATCTGAAAAAGCCTCATGAAGTACTTTTCGATCTTAAAGGGGTGATAGAATGCAAAACCGATTTTACCCTGTCATAGTTTAATAACGACAGTTCGGTGGGTAAATAGGACATACATAGAAGCTCAAAGTCCCACTGACACCCCTTTACTATGAAAATCTCATTTTGAAACTGCCCCTGAAAACGGGCGAATCTCAACAAAGCTAGTTGCTTACGCAAGCATCTCAAAATCCAGAACCTTAAGAGAACAGTCACGCCCCAACATTTACATCGGCTACACCAGTGATTTGAAAATCACTGTGATTGTCCTGTGTGCCGTGGGAAATTATTCGATTTTACTTAATTGGTCCAACAATTTTTTTTATTGAGTTACTGCAAATAATTTTCCATTGTTGCACATCTGTGCCTCAATATGATGACTGGCAGAGAAATTAAATACTATTCTGTGTCAGTAGGTGGCAGTATAGCGCAATAATGATCTTGCTGATTTAAGACAATAGAATTACTGCCAGCAGGGCTTACTTCTTAATTTTGCCACCAAAATTTGAGAGTGTGCGACTGTATTTTACATCCAGTCGCACATGTGCGACCAGTAAATTACTAAAAATTACTAAAAGATTTTACACGTTCAACGTTGATATTTCGGTACCTGAGAGCGCGTAAGCGCATGCTTATCTGTCCTCTCTGAGAATTGACAGAGAGCAGAGCTCTAATACACACACACGCAGAGCTGCAGACGATGCAAACTACGTCGGCTCTGCAGTTTTGTTGAAGTCACAGTGAGTCACGGAAATGCCGATAAAGTGGTTTCAAGTGTGGTTACAGTTTTTCATAACTTCAAGCAGACAGCGTTTGCTGTGATATGATATTAATGGCGAGCCGAAAGCGGTCGCGGTGCTGTTGACGTTACACTTCCTCGGATCCGAGCAGGCACAGCAGTGGTTTCTGTGCCCTGGTGACTGACTGATAGGCTGAGGTTGTAAGGCAAGGCAACTTTATTTCTACAGCACCTTTTGGTTGTGCCCCTAAAATTTTCAGTTGGGGGCCACTATGCTGCTAATGAAAAAAGTTAGTCTGGAGCCCTGCTGCCACCTTTTGCGCGCATCCCGTAGTGACAGGATGTAAGCAGTAGGGCCGAGATCATCGATGTAAGCCTGCAAAAGCGATGGATACATTTTAAAAAAGGAAAAATGCCGATTCTCATTATTAGGCTACAAGTGAATGTCGTTTTTGGTTGGTAGTGTGCCGCGGGATTATTTTAATGTAAAAACTGTGCCGTGGCTCAAAAAAGGTTGAAAACCACTGGGCTACACAACTGACCTGAGATCAGGTAGTCTTCTGAATCTAGCTAGGTCACGCAGATCTCTGCTATTCCATTACAAAATTCACTTCTGAAACTTTTTTATGCGAGAAATCAACTATGTAAAGCTCTAATATGGGCCGTTTTACGAAAATGGATGGCTAATTGCAAATTTTGTCCGACTGTGTGTCGGAGTTCAGCGCCGGTGCTGCCTGTGTTGCTGCCTGTGTTGCTGCCTGTGTTGCTGCCTCGCCGCCCAGCCTGCCTTCCTTTACACACCCCGGCCTGCTCTGAGCTCGATTGAGCTCCGTTACAGCTTGCAGCCCACAGCACTCCATACCCGCGCAGTCACCGTTTTTTGGCAAATGGACTACTACACGCTGGTGCTCTGACAGAGCTCCAGGGCCTGCAGCTCCCCTCTTCCTGCTAGCTAAATGCCCGGTGTGTGTGAGTAAGAGCGCGGTCAGCGAGCTTGTAGCACCAGCAATCTGTTACCACAGGTTCCAGTTAATCTTTTAATGTGTGTAATTATAATGTGTTGAGTTATTTAAACAAATGATTGGGGAAATAAACGCCGCTTGTCCCTGAGTCTCATTGATAGAGCTACATCCAGCCGCAGGCTCTATCAATGAGAGCTAGCTCCTCTTAGAATTCCTCTGAAATTTACAAATATTCATTAACTTGAAATCGGACACCGTGGTTAGCTTTATAAGACATTTAGGGAGATGTTGTATAAGTGGCGTGACGAAATTCAAACTGTAAATATACACACATTATGCGGTAAATGAAGCTAACTATCCATGATTTGTAGCTAGCTACACATAGCTAGGATTGAAGGGACAGTCATAGCTAACGAAACCCCCACTGTTCACAAAAATTCATTAACTTGAAATCGGACACCATTGTTAGCTTTATAAGACCTTTAGAGATATGTTGTATAAGTGGCGTGATGGAATTCAAACTGTAAATATACACAAATTACGCAAAAAATGAAGCTAACAATCTGTGATTTGTAGCTAGCTACACATAGCTAGGATTGAAGGGACAGTCATAGATAACAAAACCCCTAAGCTTTACAAAAATTTTTTGAAATAAAAATGAGCTTTATATAGTTGATTTCTCAAAAAAAAAGTCTCAATGAATTTAATAACAATAGCCCGACAAACAATGTATAACTCATTCTGAATATTCATGAGCATACCATATTTGCATGAGCATACCATATTTGCAAGAAAAGCTCTTGTACCAAATAGAGCCATATTCACAGGGTAGTTAAGGGCCTAATAAAATAGCATTCGGGCAATTTTCAGCCCAACCAATGTTACATACCCCATTAGGAGACCTTAAGGATCAGTGTAAAATACCCTATATAATCAATCATTCTATCACCCCTTTAAAACTTAAGAACAGAAGATAGCGTTTCAGGGAGCTCCTCTTCAGATGGTCTGTGAGTAGTGAATCACACGGTGTATTTTTACTCAGATTAGCTGGTTGCCTCCGTGTGTCCCTTTGTAAAGACAGGGCTGACGTACCTCAGGTCGTACGGGATCCTCGATGCCGACCACGCTGATGCAGGTGAGGTTGGTGAGGATGTGGGCCTCATCATCCCAGTCAGGCTCTCCGTCAGCGGCGGGGAAGTCTCTGTAGGCCAGGCAGATGGTTCTTAGGCCCTCCGACGCCATCGGCTCAATCACCTTCCTCACCAGGTCATCTCGGTCCCGAGGTTTGAAGCTTTTGGCTTTGCCGGGCCCCATCATGATCTTAGAGCACCTGGAACCACAGAAAACAACAGTTATTTTATATAGCACTTTTACAGCGTAAAATAAAAAGAAAAAAAAAAAACAACAAGATTAGTATAAAAACAACAATAACTAGAGATAATTAAAAAGGTGCAGCGAAACCGCATAAAAAAACAAATGGAACCAGCTAAGTTGGTTTCAGGTTAAAAGCAGCTTTAAACAGATGGATTTTGAAGTTAGCAAGTGATGTGGAAAGTCTGACGTGTTGGGGGAAGAGTTTCAGAGGGAGGGGGCAGCAACGGAAAAGGCCCCGTCCCCCCTGGTTTGGTGTTTGGGGCAGGTATGAGGGGAAAAGAGTCAGTTAATCATCATCTAACTGAGCACAGAGTTGTGTGCCCAGCAGCAGTGAACCTACTTCCTGAGCAGGATCTCAGAAGCCCCCTTGCTGTACATTCGGTAGCTACCATCGGGGTTCTTTAGCACCGTGCTCATGGACTTCCTCACAGAGTTGAAGGTGTAGACCTTGAACAGTCTCTCTTCTGGTATTTCGTTGCGGATGGTCTGGTAGTCTCGGCGCAGGTCGAGGGAGAATCCCAGTAAGGCACATTCAGTCTTGTTTCCCACCTGGCGAGCCAGCCCGCCCTCCTTCTCTGGCGGCTGCAGGACGCAGCAGCAGACAGGATGTTAATTCACAGCACGTTTTAGATTTTAATGACAAGTCAGCAAATCAGGTGTGGGGATTAGACTCGCAAATGCAGCAGCACATGACAATAACAATCTAACTAGGGTTCTACTCGACTAAATCAATTCTTAGTTGACTACACTCCTATGAGAGGAGAGGAAACTCTGATCAGTATCATGTATGTGCTGTGATCTGTGTTGTGGATCCATGAGGAACTGATCAGATGAGTCCTGAGCTCCTGTGACAGCTCTCCAAACCAACCGGCTCTCTCAGCCAAATGCTTAACTCACGGAGCTCTCTGAATGGACGGCTATTTTTACAGCTCACCATAATCTTGCTGGTGTAGGCGCAGTTGACCCCGATGCCCTGGACTAGCAGGTCCAGGATCATGGCAGGGATCAGATCCGGCTCCGGCAACTTTTTGTAGTAGCGACTTCCGATGTAGGTCTGCACCACCGTCATGCGGTTCATAGTGAGCGTGCCCGTCTTGTCGGAGCAGATGGCCGTGGCATTGCCCATCGTCTCACATGCGTCCAGGTGGCGGACCAGGTTGTTGTCCTTCATCATTTTCTGGAAAAAAAATGCAAATAGTGTTACCTGAGTCTGAGCGCTTTATTCGAAATTTACTAAAAGAATTAACAGCGTTTGCTCCATGATTGTCTGGAGGGGGTCAAATGGGTCCATTAGTACTTTTTCGGAGGGGTTCACTGCTCTAACCAAGGGGGTGAAAAAAATTATATTAAAAAAACATTAGTACTGTTATTCGACATATCATATGAGACATAAAACCAATGTCAGTTTCAATAACACTAACCTAATGTCCCAAACCTAAAATAGGATCAAGAAAAGAACATGATCTGACTGAATGTTTTCAGGCTGGCACGCTGCAGACAGGCCGCATACGTTCAGAGCGACAGGCTGTATAATGCTGTATATACAAACCGACCTTGACTGAATAGGCCAGGGAGATGGTGACGGCCAGAGGGAGACCTTCGGGCACGGCCACCACCAGCACAGTCACACCGATGATGAAGAACTTGACAAAGAACTGCACGTAGATGGGCAGACACTCTTGGGTGAAGTCGATCCCCTGAATCACGAAGGTATCGATTAGGAAGCGAGTGATGAGGATGAGGACAGTGAGAGACGACATGAACAGACCTGAAGACATGGACAGACACAGAGACGGAGAGAGAGCGAGAGAGAGACACAGACATAGTAAGTTTATTTCAGCTATAAACCTGATCATAGAATAGAATACACTTTATGCAGTCAGTTGCTTCACAACACAAACATGTAAGAGAGAAACCATTCTAAGAATCAACATAAAATCCACATAAAACATCTTAGGACATGAAGGAAGGACATATGACTGTACAGACAATACATCTTAAAAAAATGTCCGTAAGAATTAAAGTGCTATGTGCAAAAAATGCTGGTGTATTTATTGCCATTTGCTCTGTGACACATGTGTACAGTAAGGAGCAGTGAGGAATGGTCTGGGCCTGTATTTATCAAGTGTTTTAGACTCCAAGTTAAGGTCTATTGTTGAAGCAACTTTCATACAGGAGAAGGACAACAGTTGGGGAGTCGGACGTCACTGTTTCACCACTCTCACAAAGTAGCAATTATGATGCCTTGTGGTAGTTTGAAGCAACAGATTGTAGCACTATGCCCAGAACAAATTCCCCCTTGAACTTCTGCCAAAAAGCAGTCAAAATTGTATATTTTGATAAGCTAATTTGATCAAATCCTAAAGCCCAGTTCAGACCAAAGATTTGCGATGAGAAGAGTTAAAACTTGCAACTACTTGCGATGTGCCACCCTGTAACGTTCTAAAACCTGCCACTTTACACCATAGGAACGACTCTTTGTACTTACGTTCTTACTTCCGACTTTCAGGCTTTTTTGTAGCTGGATTTATCATTTGTAGAGTCTTAAAATATGAATGTGGATAGAGATAGTGAGATCCTTGCAACAGTTGAATTTTGTAGCAGTGATGAAACGTCGAAAAGCCTTTTATTTTTCTGATTTACTGCTCTGTTCTAACGCCGCTCTCTCTATTCAATCAATCTCTAGCTCGCTCGACCATATACTGTGCTTGCAGGTGGTCGTCAAAGCTCAGACCAAAACTCTTGCCATTTTGAACAGTTGACAACGTGTAACTGACTTGGCCAGCTGACTTCGCTATTGACTGTTGAAACATGTGACATCCCTTACGTTCTGGAAACCAGCCACTTGACTAGCTGAGTCGCAGGTGACACCATCAGCTAGGCTGAGTTGAGCTGAGGCGATCCAGTTCAGACCACTGCAACTTTTCCCTGCAGTGTTCTAAAACAGTTTAATCTCGTCAGGACACCTCTGGAAATAAATATCATATGTTAAAAAAGAAATGCCTTTCCTACTAGTCCAGAAAGTAGGACTGAATATATGTCATGGTAGAATCTTTGAAAAGTACAGGCTGGTGTCCTACTATGAGATGCTTGATAAATAATGGCCCTTATCCTTACAAACATGTCAAACACACGTCGGGTCCAACAAGCTCAGCACACATCATGGCGTAAGCGGCATTAGACCACGGAGAGACTCAAATACAACAAAGGACTGAACGAGGTGGACAAGATGTTTCATGTTCTGAGTCAACCAATCGGTCATGTCCACCAGATGTGGCAGCTTCACCTTTATAATGAATGTCCAGTGGATTCTTTCATTGTGGAAGAGCACAGAATAATGTGGACTCCGCTCAGCAGCGAGGTGGTGTTCAACAGTCACATGATGTCTACATCACTGTGAAATTAACACTCTGTTCATCATTCATCCGAGTCTCAGCTCGTACCTGCTTTGCCGATCTGCACAGCCAGTTTGGTCAGCTTCCCCTGGAGGACCGACTTGTCCTTCTTTGGTAGTTTTTTCTTTGGTTCTCCGTCCGCGTTGAGCGGCTGCATCTCCACCGTGGGTCCATCCTTGTTTTTCCCTACAGAGGACACAGGAAGTCAGTAAAACATTCAGGTGTTTAGCCACAACTTGTGAAAATTGCTGCTTCTGACACTTATCTAGTCAATTTTATTTATAATGGTCTGCCATACATTCTTAAATTAAAGCCAGTATTCAAATAATGGCTCAGTCTATAATAACAACCCGTTTATTTTTTTCCCCCTCCATAATCACCGCTGTTAATAAAATCAACACTTCCTGTAGATATTTCAAAATTAAAAGCCTGCAAGGAAAGGGATGGATTATTCCATTTGAGGCTTTTAATGTGAAAGGTGTTTAATGTGAAACCTTTGCAGGAAGAGTTGAGTTTCATTGATGGCAACCTAACAGCGATGGTAAAATCGGAAACGTAAAACCGCCTGGAATTAATCAGTGAGGGACAGCAGAAGTAGAATGACACGACTCTGCTGTTGTACTGATTACTAGGGATGCACCGAATATTCGGCAACCGAAATTTTTTGGCCGAAAAATGTGATGACGCAAACAGAAACCGCGACCTGCACGTGTGTCAGTACCCGTTCCAGAGGTTGAGACGGACCACGGAGCGAAAACAATGAGAAGTACGCTCTTAGTCTGTCAGCACACGTTTCAGTGAGATCTATTCAGATCCTCTGCACTTCATCGCGACTGTACTTGATCCGCGTTATAAAGACCATTACTTGGATGCGGAAATAAAGCAGGGCGCACGAGAAATGATGGATGTGGAGAAACTGCGTGGAGACTGAGTGCGCACGGAGCAGCGCCCAGCGCAGGAGGAGATCAGAGCGCAGAAAAAAAGTCATTTAAAAGCCGGGCCTCTGATAGTGGCCGGGGGCGTGGTCAACACGGACAAATTAAGGCCAGGGAAAAAATAGTGTGGATAATCTCCTAAATGCCTTACATATAATATTAAGTCAAAATAAATTTCAAGTTCATTGTACATTTCTACCAATTTAATTTAACAGATTCAACAATATATTCATGCTTTTTTCCACACTTTGTTTTTCTGGATTATTGTCCTATGCGGCTGTATGTGTAACTCAGCCAAGCGTAGTGTGCAGTAACGTACAGGTGCCAGCAGATGGCAGTAGCTACATTGGATGTAACACGGGGCTCATTTAGTGCTAGCAGAGAAAGATGGGACTCTGGTGCTAGTCACGGACTTTTCAACAACAAAACGAAAAGAGTTTTAAAGTATGCGGAGGAAAACTCAAGTGAAAAAGCTGTGTGACGTTTCGACATTGAGCCCAGTAGAATCAGATACTGGAAGAAACCGAAGGATGAGCCGACAAGATTAGCCGACAAGAGCAGAGCACGGCTAGCTAGCTGGAGGTGGGAGGAAACACGTTAGCCTGGAGCAAGAAACAAAGCTACCGGTAGCTAGCTACCGTCTGTAACGTTACTCAGATACTGGTGTAACTACTGTATGCTCTTATTGTAATCTACCAGTAATATTGTAGTACCTATATTTGAAATAAATACCCGGTACATTTACAGGGTTCAAACTGACACAATGGTGGCGTTTGATTAATTCTGACCCAAATTGCTTTGTCGCCCTTCTGGCTGTTGATGTATATGGTGATATTTTTGCAAATGTGAACGCTATGTTTTTTCATTTAAAACTGTTTATTTAAAATAATTATACTTATCAAACAGATGGAATTAGAAATAAAGGCCTGCCTCTAATAAAAGCCTGCTTCAAATACAAGCCTGGTCCCTTCTGCAGTTCAGGTAAATAAAGGCCCCGGCTTTTATTTGAGGAAATAGATATATACTGTATGTGACTATCAGATTGTAGCCATATTTCTGCTAGATATTTTTTTTATTAAACTTTAATATTAATTTATACAATTGCAATGCCTTGATTTGAGTAAAGTTAGTACACAGTCATAACCATAAATGCAATGGTACTATTAATTGGCATAATTTCTTTCGGTGTTTCAGTTTTCGGTCTTGGTTTCCTCTTTTTCGGTTTTCGGCCAAGAATTTTCATTTCGGTGCATCCCTACTGATTACTATTGCTCTGTGGAAATGTACATTATGCTGAAAGACAACAGATAACCATGGAGGAAGTGTTGAGTTTGCATCAACAGCAAATTGAAACAGGAGCCGACTGCTGCCCAGGAAACAGGGAAGGTCCTTACTAAAATATGATCCAGTATGCTTGTAAAACAGGTATGAATGCTAAGTTACTCACTCCCCGACCGAGAGCCGACCCTTGTTAACCGATCATTAACCGCTAACCATTAAGCAGGCAACAGAGTTCCAGTTCACCCGTCCAGGACGCTCGGGAATACTTTCTGCGCTTCGCGTCTGCGGACAGCTGCGGACTTGTACTATTCGCGCAGCCACGATGTTCCGTGCATTGTAGTAGAAACATGCAATCACATTCCTGGAACCGCTTGCGCAGCTGTCTCTTCTCAAACACATCCCCTGCTGTGTGTCTGCTGAGCATACTCTGCGTGTAGGAAGGCAGATTTAACCCGCCAATCCTCATCGATATAGTGGCACGTGTCACGTAGCTCTCTGCTGTAAGCACCGTCCAGTAGAGACAAACTTAGCAGAAAAAAAGAGCTTAAATACAACTTACTAGTGCAGAGTTAGAACTACCAAGTTAATTAGCACTTAAGATATAAATTGGAAAAAATTATTTTTATTTTACAATGCAAAAACAAATTCTCAACTTTTTATTTAGGTTTTAATTGTGTTTTTAACCGTTTAGCTGATAGCATTAAATCTGTCAAATTTGAAACAAAGGCATGTGTCTAAGCAGTTAAATTAAATAATGACCCTGTCAACTATCTCTTCAACTACGGCAGCCCAAAAAATCCTAAATCATACACTAAAGTATACTACAATTTCCTCCATGAACATTGTTGCGCTTTTCCTATTAATCCCACAGCAGGACCTGAGGATGGTGATGGTGATGTCAGTGTGCGGCTCATACTGCCATCACTCATGAACAGGCATGTCAACATCTAAGTTGACATTTTGTCATGAGAACAAATCATCAGTATTATGATTGTTCGTTATTATTAAAAGTGTTAACAGAGTGAAGAATAAGTCAGAGTTTGTGTGTTCCATCTAATCCCAGTCAGGGTTTATTGTGCTGTGTTGGTTACCTTTATGTACTATATATATATATATATATATATATATATATATATATATATATATATATATATATATATATATATATATATATATATATATATATATATATATATATATATATATATATATATATATATATATATATATATATATATATATAGAGGTCCGAGCAGACCTCCAAAATAACCTACTAACAAACAAACTAATCAACCAACCAACCAGACTACATCGTCTCTCTCTGTTCCCACTGGATCATCATGGTAAAAATAAACCACCCTACAAACAGAATCAACTGACACTGTAGCTCTGTGACAGAGAGTGAGGATATCTGCAGGTGTGTGTGTGTGTGTGTGTGTGTGTGTGTGTGTGTGTGTGTGTGTGTGTGTGTGTGTGTGTGTGTGTGTGAGTGTGAGTGTGAGTGTGAGTGTGCTGATCCCAGCTAAGTAATGAGGTTATTAGTGGACAGGCAGCAGCAGCAGGCAGGAGAAGAAAGCAGCTGCCAAGCTTAAGGCCGATAATCTTCTTGGTCCTAATCACCATCAACAGAGTCAGGAGCACCTGCTGCTGCTGCTCAGACCACAGGGACATACATTGCACCGTGTGGGGCCACACGGACCTCAAGGAGTCAGGACCAGGTCCACCTGAGACCCCTGACCTCCTGCACGATCTCTGACCAGCCTGATCAAAACCACCTCTCATAAACCAACATGGGTTTTTCGATTGATCTAATCGCATGGTGCACAGCCCGTATAATGTTACAATGTCGGATCTTCATATTAAACGTAATCAGAACTTAAAATAATGAGGTAAACATATGTGAAAGTAATTCCTATGAGGCAACAACCTCAGATTTCAAACCGTACAGTTTTGTTCTACGATCGGCTCAAGCTAACTTTCTTTATATGGCCATCTGCTCCAGGCATGTTACTGCCGTGTTTACGTTACATACACTGCTGCATGTAGCTACATGCTAACGTCAGGGGAACCTGTAATCTTGGTGTAGATATTAATTTCGGCCCAATTTCTGATGGAACATGTCCGGTTGTGTAGTTTTTTTTAGCCCAAATTCACCCTTTAACTGAATTTTGTATTAGTTCATGTGGGATGCGTTTGAGTAAGTCTGTGTATATTTATGACTAGGTTTATGAATTAATTAAGCTATTTGGAGCAGGCCTTACCACATAATTGGGAGGAGAAACACCTCAACACGCATTAGGAGAGAACTAATCAGCTCTGACTGTGCAACACTATCTGAATGATGACAGTCTGTTGTCTTCTCCACAGGTTCCATCCTTCGCCCACAGAACACAGTAGCATATGCTGTATACACAGATGAATAAAAACACGAACAGGATGGCAGCTCAATGGACAAAACTAATGTTACAAAGCTGAGGTTCTTTAGCTCAAAACCACCACGAGAAAACACGGAACCACAGTCCACAGTGACACAAGTACAGCTAAACCTGCCATCTACTCCGAGTCATATATGGAAACTCACAGTACTGAAGTAGTGATGTGCTGCTCACCTTTCTTTCCTTTGTCATCCCTTTTACCTGTAAAGGCAAAACATTAAAACAGCCGTTAGTCATACAAATGGAACAAAACATTAAAAAAGCCACACACATTAACAACATAATCAGTGTTCCCTTTATAATTGTACAGGCTGCCAGGCCAATGGGAACCTCCGCGATGCCAAAGATAATATTTGAATGCCAAAAATAATGCCAAATACCCATCCAGCATTTCCCCTATATCCATTCTGCAGGGGCGCACCGCCATGAACGAGGCAAAGTGCCTGTGGTTAGTTTACAAGTCTGTAATAACAGCAGGACAGCCAAGTGTCGGTTATCCAAACTGCTAAAGTCCGTTGAACAGGAGAGGTGAAGACAAAGTTTTGGTTAGCCTGCCGGTTACAAACAGGCTGAGACTCGGAAAGGTTTTTTTGCTGAGCTAGACCAGAGAATATCAGGCTAAAGCAGATTGGGGATGCTGTTTTGCATTCATTGTTCTCCGTAAAGTTGGCAAAAATTTAGGGCTGAAACGATTCCTCGAATAACTCGAATAATTCAAATACAAAAAAATCCTCGATGCAAAATGACTTGCCTCGAAGCTTCGTTAAATCAATGTTACCAACGTTGTATCGCTGACAGACAGTGTTTCCGAACGGAGCATTAATACTGTCGCACAGACGCGGCTCAGTCTGCTGCTGGCGACACGTGCCAGAGCGTAAATAGCGAGGGGCTAAGAGAAGAGACAGACTGGAGAAAATGACAGAAAGTAGGGTTGGGCGATGTCCCCTAAATTGGCAGTTGACGATGGTTACAGTAAAACATCGTGATGGACGATGATATCGTTGTCGGGGCCGGTAGCGGTAGCTTTACATAAATATTTTTTTCTACTACTATGGGCCAACAGTTCACATAGAAACGATTAGACATACATTTAAATGCTATCTGTAAATGGTGCCCTGCTGGTAGGTTTTACAACTTGACCTACTTTCACTTAAGTACGGTGCAATAAAGTCAATCAGATGTCCGTGATCTGCGTAACGACAGTACAGTGGGACGTCTGCCTTCAACAGAGCGACAGTAATAACCTAACCTACCATCATTAGAGTTTAAACTACATTCACGGTTATGTTTGCACTGAATAACTCATTCAATAAACAAACATAACTCTTGCAGTGCACATGAACAGATGCGCAATATTAGCTCACACGTAAAATAGCCCCCTCGTGAATTAGCCTACTGTTGCTAACGTACATTCATAAATCCTGCATAACATCGTCCCGTACCAATTTCCCATTCAGCGGCCGCGACTAGGATTAGTGTGTTTGACCGGGGGTCTCAACAGAAAACATGGAGCCTAACTTTATCATCCATTCCACGAAGCGGACCCGACAAAAGTACATCACAGTCGTATGGACGATGTAACTACACCAAACACAACAACCACCAAAATCAAAGACAAGAAAATACGTAGTGGTGACCACGATCTGAACTAAAGAGCTGACGCGTTGTGTCTCTCTCTCTCTCTCTCTCTCCCTCCCTCTCTCTCTCCCTCCCCCTCTCCAACAGAGTTGTGTGACATAATCAAAAATATAAATGAAAATAGGTTGAGTATAACTAATATTTACATATAGGCCTAGTGTATATACAGATCAGTCTCAGGTTGAAACTTGTAGTTCTGAAAGTTAAGTTGCACAACTTAATGTAATGTTTGTGTATGTTTAATGTATGCCTTAGTTTGAGGTTGATATCATTTGGAAAAAAAAACATTCTTTAAAAACAATGTAATATGGCACTTAAATGCACTTAATGTTTAGTTTTTTGAGAGATGATATTGTAAGCAATGTAGGCAATACAAATGTTGCTTTTTTCCAAAAATGTTGCTTTTTTTCCCCCCTAGTTTGGGTTGTTTAAAAACGCCAAAAAAACATTATCCGATTAATCGATCAATAAAGTGCTAGATGAATTGATTACAAAAAGAATCGATAGCTGCAGCTCTACTAAAATTAAACAACTTTTGCTTCATCTACACATTCTTGTCACAGTGTGGGAAAGCACACTGCAGTTGCTGGATGTTTGGCTTATTTTCTGTAATTAATGTAGCATGAAAGCACAGGGAGGGAGGGAGGGAGGGAGGTCTGTCTGTCTGTCTAACAGTAAATCCACCAACGCAGCCCCCGAGTCTTTCGTCATATGGAGGGGGGGCGGGGGTTTCATCCAAAGTGAACAAAATATCTTATCTCACAATAAAAGCGTATCTGCTCTGTGAGACGGTAGAGTGACAGAAAATCGCCACTTGGTCAGGCGCACAGTGTTGTTGTTTAAGTGAAATATGAACTCTGTCCATCTTTACGGGCTGAGGGGACATTTCTCAGTTCTATTATGTCTGTAATCTACAAATGTCAACTTGTACTACTCTTAATGTAGCCCTAAACAGGGAATTATGATTAGAACTGGTAAGCAGCATCCCGTTCCTCTTTAGACTAAACAAATTGCTTTATATTCTTATTATATTCTTACTTCTCTTGTCCCTCTTCTTTTTCCGCTCCTCTTTCTTCTCTTTCTCAGCCTTCTCCTCATGGTCACCTTCACCGTCCTCTTCTTCAGCAGCACCAAGCAGCGTGAAGATGATTCCAGTCTGAGAGTTCACACCTACAGCGGTGACCAACATCTTGCCAGAGCCCTCCATCACATGGGTACCTGAGGGAGAGAATAATTAGTTTAGTTCATCTGATGTGTTGAAGGCAAGGCTTGGAGAACTGGAAGTGTGACTCTATGCAAATGTAAATTGAAAAATCTAGTCAAATAGTGGTCATATTCCACTCTCTCTCTCTCATAGAAACACTATTCAAACCATAGCAGCCTACACTTGGTTATTGGGTGCAGCTTAGAGCAGAACATATTGCATATATGACACATTGTTGTGAAATTACATAGAAGAGAGTGGAATATGTTGCACGTTGCCTGCCAATAAATAAACAATAAGTTTTCATCTCTTAATTTTAATAAGACACATTACACTGTTGTTAAGAATAGTTAAAAACAAATAATGCTACATGATAAATAATGTTAAGATAAATATACTGTATTTCTTTAGTATTTTAGGAGGTTTAAATTTGTATTATTATTTCAGTGTAGGAAGAGGTGTATTCTTCCGTCTGTAGGTGTGAAAAACAGAGAGATGAAAATCAGCAGCAGAAACTGGATGCTGAGAGCTGACAGCTCAGGTCACACCGAACCCGGCTGTAATTTGACGTGAATGGAGAAGAGTTGAAGCACCTGACAGCAACATGGGGTCTTTGTCGACAGTCTTCTTGACGTGATCCGATTCTCCTGTCAGAGCGCTCTCGTCAATCTTCAGATCGTTGCCCTGAATCAGGACGCCGTCAGTAGGCAGGAGGTCACCTGGAACACCAACAACACACACACACAGGTCCACTGTAATGACAGCTCACCCATCCGTCGTTATGTTACATCATCATTACATCGTGTCTGTCACATGAAAAGAAAATTAGGTCTGCACAAAAAAGAAGCGTACAGTATTTGGCAAAATATGTGTCACACCATTCTGAATTGAGTATTGTGGTGCTGCAGAGATGTCCTGGCCTACAAATCGTATCCTATAGACTAAAGAAAAAAAATCTTTGGTACAGATCCTCTAAAAAAAAAAAAAAAAAAAAAAAAACACAATATAATCATTATTATTTTTATATTTTTCAATGAAAAAATTATCATTCCCTCCAATATTGTGAATCCTATCGCAATCGCAATATCAGTCCAAATAATTGTGATTAGATATTTTCCTCATTGTGCAGCCCTAGGGAAAAAGAAATCAACCAAAGCAGCAGTAAAGGGTGGAAACATTTAATTTTGTTTTCTAGTGATTATGAAATAGTGACGTTGAGATATAAACAGAGAGAAACTGGTTTATTATTAGAAAATAACACTATATTTCTATCCTATTCTATCACCATAAGAAAACTACAATAATTCCTCTGCAGTTTTTAAAATAATACATCTACTTTAAACAATCCGTATGATCTGCTGACAGTGGGATCTGTGGATAATCCAGAAGAACAAGGGACACAAATCACTGCTGTTAAGGTTTTTTAAAATTCTTTAAGGACCAAAAATTACATTCTATTCCCTTTATTTTGTGATTGCAATATGAACTGAATGTAATCTCAAAAGCATCACACAACTAACCAACCATTAAAAGATTTTCAATAGAATACCAGAGTTTCATTACACTACGTTTATTGCATTCACTTTTTAGATGCTTTTGTCCTAAATAACTTAAATGTATAGTGGAGGATTTTCTTTTTCCGGGTGGATCATCAAGACTATTGGTCCTACTAGTTGTCAATCATTCTGGTGATATGTTTACGCAAGGCCGTCGTACGTGAACGTCCCTAGCTTTCAGGTGTATATGTGTGGTGAGCTTGAGCTACGGTTTCAGCCAGTCATTGAAGCATTGAAGCTTTTGGGAGAATATTTCACACGCTGGCATGCGCTAAAAGCACAGGTTGGGCTTCCCACTGATGCCTCAGTCGTGAAGTTTCTACTCCACAGGTAAAGTTTGGCTATTTGGAGAAATCCATTTAAAATCACTGCTAGTAAAAGTTGATGAAAGCTATGATTAGCGATGCTAGTCCTGGCACAAGTCACGCACCGCGCACACACGGTAAACATCTCAATTTGTGAAAAAGTGCAAATCTTCTTTTGGAAAGTAGGCTTGTAGGAGCCATGCCGACAGCAACTTGTAAACCGTGCACTCTCGTGCACACGTTTAATAGGCGTTCCCTCTCGGGAGCAGGCAGAGTGTTGCGCATGTGCATTTTTTCAAAAAGTACAGAGGGCGGTTCTTTTCTAAAATTTGGGAAAATCCTCCACTATACCTTTAATAAATGCATTCAAACTAAAAAGGAACAAGAGCTAGATGTCATGTCATTTAAAATATCGGAAGTGTAACCCTCCCAAAAACAAACAACTAAAAGCGGCTAGTCTTTTTTTGGGCGGTGGAAGATGGGAAGTGACTCTGGGTCTAGTTCAAATACTTCTTTTGATAACTTTGAGAAATAAATAGAAACAAGGTTGTCTACAAAACCCCTTTTTTCCATTGAACAAAAAGACAAAGAAAGTTGCATAAACTGTCAAGTCAACTTTAAGTACCTAAGCAAGTTGTGATGGTCTGTGCTATGGACACATTACAGTACCAGAAAAAGTACAGCAGTTTGATATCCAGTAATCAGTGGTAAACTCTGCTGTAGATAAGTGCATGCTTTTTGTTCTCTCACCGTATTTGACCTGTGCGATGTCTCCGACCACGATCTCTGACACTTTGATCTGGATCACCTGCCCACCTCGGACGACGCTGAACTTCTGCTCCTGCTCGATGCGGCTCTGGAGCCCGCGGAACTGCTTCTCTTTGCTCCAGTCGTTGAAGGCTGTCACCAGAACAACGCAGACCACTGACAGCAGGATGGCAGCGCCTTCGATCCATCCAGTCTCCTCCTCCTCAGCCTCGGCATCGAAGCCACCAGCCGCTTTCCCACAGCCTGAACAGAGACAACGCAGGCTGCAGTTTTAGCTTTTTTCTGAATGTATGTTCCCCTGCTTCTTTACAAACTCAAACAGTGCAGCCTGACAGGAATTGACCTCTGGCTTTACTATACAGGTGGATTCCGGTTTCTACGAACAAATCTCTAACTTTGGGTGGAAGTGACACACTGCTACTTTGACGTAAAAGCCTCAGCTTGACCCAGTGGCTCTCCGCTTTTCTTTTAACAAGTTGGTACCTTGAAATGAAATATGTTTTTTTAAGAGGGACAAGAAAAGACAGAACTGTCTTATGAAACCTACAGAAACAGAAAGTGTGCAGGAGTCTTTGCTTGCAGTGGATATGAATGGATATGAACCAGTGATCGTTATTTTATGTGAATGGGGACAGTCCACATCAAAAACAATAACTATAACTATATAATTATAAAACTGTAAGGATGTGAGCCTCCACACTGCTGAACAATAACGCTCTGCAAACAGTAGCGTCAAAGCCGCGCTGATACATAATACACTAATACAGCACAAGGTTTGACATTAACTTTTTGAGGCACTTGTCCTTCGGAGAAGTACATTTACGTTTCACTTGTCCATGCATAAAAGTCACTTGTCCGGGTAAAGATTAATCATTTTATAAAAAAAAAAATTGTGTTTTGCTAATGCCGAATTTGAACAAACCGTTGAAAGCATCCAAACACTATCAACAGTAATACAATTCTGTTGAAACAGTAGAAAAAAACGTGTCCCAACAATAGATTTCCCCTTCAACAAGAAAAAAGGACCTCCAGACTCCATAATACAAAGTAATATGTTGCACGCCGGTGTGCAGAAGTTAATATATTGAGATTCTAAGTCAGTATTTTAAAGTTTGTCATTACTTTCAGATTCATAGTCAATATTCTAAGTTACTTAGTCAATATATTGAGATACTAAGTCAATATTTTAAATGTTCTTATTGGTTTGAGATTCTTTCTCAATATTTTGAGTTACTAAGTCAATATATTGAGCTACCAAGTCAATATTTTGAGAGAATTCAATATTTTGAGATAATTCAATATATTTAGATACTAAGTCAATATTTTGAGATAAATCAATATATTGAGATACTAAACAATATAGTGAGATATTAAGTCAATATTGAGATACTAAGTCAATATTTTTAGATAAATTAATATATTGAGATACTAAGCCAATATATTGAGATTCTAAGTCAATATTTGACAGTTTCTCATTACTTTGAGATTCTTAGTTTATATTCTGAGATACTAAGTCAATATTTTGACCAGAGGTAGTGGTGACTTGAACTTCTACTATATCTAAAATAATTTTGCAGACATAATGGATTTTGCCACTAAATGTTGGTGTTAACTTTTTTTATACAATTTCACAAATTTCTAACCGGCAGAGGCTGATTTACCAAAAGGATCCTTTTAAAAAGGTGTAGCTACTTTACAGTTGATTATTACCTGATATTTAATCTGCATATTTTTTTTATTATTATTTTTTTTCAAAAAGGAGCAAAAAAAACGACATTATAGAACAGCTTGTTTATTGCTAAGGCAAAATTAAATGATTTATTAAAAATGTAACAACAATAACTTATAACAATAACTTATTTCAGCAGTAAGTTCCTGTTAAACGACAAAAACAACCACTGGATAGGAGAAGGGTATTTTACAACAACTTTGAATGCAGCACGACGCTGGCGGGGCGAATTTCAAGTGAACGCAACATCTGTGTTTTTCCGACAACAGCAGTCATATGTTCCTCTACAGTGAAATACAGACACACTTTTACACCGTTTAGCGGTCAGCATTTTAACGGTTTACTCCAGCTGCTAGCTAACGATAGGCTAACGTTACTTGTTGTTGAGTGTAGTGTTAACTAGCGTAACACGCGGCGATGTTTATGTTGCCTCTAACGTCCGTTTTCGGAGCATCCGAGAGAAGCGCAGGCATTCCAGTGGCACCGCGTTGCAATTCGGTCCGGTAGATAACGGTCGTTAAGGCACCGGTGCCGTATTAGCACCGGGTCTCTCCTTTTCTGTCAACGATGTGGCGAGGAGGTAACGTTAAGGCGGAGTTAGCAAGCTAACGTTAGCTAACTAACACCGGCAGGTTCACCGTGCTTTCATGCTGCATTACTTACAGAGAACGAGCTGAACAGCGGGCTGGGTCTAACGTTAGCGGTCCGCTGACCGGGATTGCGGGGGAAAGAAATTACAGTTTCAAATCGGTAACATAGACGTAATGAGTGGCACATGACGTGAACTAACATGGCATTTTAGTTTGTTTGAGTTTTAACTGGACAAGTACATTTCTCATCCACTTGCCCTACAAAAAATCCACTTTTCCCAGACAAGCCTTAATGTCGAGCCCTGCAGCAGACGTTGCAATGTCAGATTACAGGAATCTATGTAGGAATAACCTACATGCACATATTCGTAAAATTTAGGCACATTTTATAAACCAAGAAAAGTCTAAAGGTGGCCCCCGGGGCTTCTTCAGGAAAGAGGCAGGCGTCTTTTGAGCATGATAACATCCAAAACACAAGATTCACTCTCAGTAGTTTCTGTGACATTAGAAATGTTTTTAAAGTACTAATGTTTAAAAATACACAGAGCTAAAGGATCGTAGTAGCCCCACAGAGTGGAAAAGTCACGCCACTGACCACCTGTGTGAAACACATCTCTCCGCAGTGTCCCTCTCTGCCGTGTCATGTTGTAAATTCAGATGGATTTCGATTGGCTGTGTTTTTATCGTTGATCAAATTGCTCTGAAAATGATATTGATGTTCTAGTTGCGGCTTTGACTCCGCCATCCACTACAGTAAGAATGATTTTTAAAACTATATTTATAGTTGTCGTTATAGTTATTGTTCTTGGTGTGGACAGGCCTTAAGCCTGGAATAGACCCACATCACATGCATGTCTTCTGCAGGAAAGGAGCGACTGGGACAAACACTTTCCTCTGATTGTGTGTAAATTTGCCGTTTTCACATCACATGGGATTAATCACGAAGTAAAGGCACTAAAACATGAGTAACATGTAAAACCTGAAACTTGACCTGTTGGCGGTTACATTTTAGTCTGAGGTGAGCTCAACTGCAGTTTAACTTACATGTGTACTGCTGTTATGACAGAAAGTAACAAAGCAAGTACAATGAGTCCCAGACCCCCTCACTGACTGAAGCCTGATAATGGGGTGACACAAAACAGGAAACACATTCTGAATATCATCTGACAGCTCTGCTAACGTCTCACCACGATGTCCCTGTAAACAAGCAGTAATATGCCAGCACACAGGTTCATAATACAAGTTTGGAACAATAGGTTTCTGAGGATGTAAAGGTTTCATTTGAGTGACTGTAAAATAAAAACTCACTGTGCCTGTCACCACCGGGCGGATTGTAGAAAGAAAGGGCTAGTGAAATGATGGCTGCCACCTCCAAGATGATAAGCGTGACATCCTGAAGGGCTTCCCACACTAACTGCAAAAAAGTTTTGGGCGTTTTAGGAGGGATGAGGTTCTGTCCAAACTCCTCTATCCTTCGGTCGATGTCCTCAGAGTTTCCAGCTAAACCTGCAGCAGAAGACACAAAGGCAACATCAGAGACAAGTCCTCCTCTGACCCTGGTTTACGCAGAACTATTAATGTAGCTTAATCCTAACCTCTTCACATGTTTTAAACTCTGAAGAACAACATTATGAGTCACAAGTGATTTAACATTTGTAATCACTAACAAATATGACTCATATAGTTATGAAAATTCCCTTGCAGGATGAACTTCAGTAAAAAAAAAAAAAAAAAAAAAAAGAATCTAATAACACAGACCCTCCATGTGGTGGCCCCATCTTTTCAAACGTATTGTTGGTCCAGACTTTGCCCAAACACACAGAAGTTTATTTCACATTTTAGGGGAGATTGCAAAGTTTCCAAAGATCCCAAATCTGTCAGGCTCCATTTTGTTCAAATGTGTCACAAGTTGCAAAGAAACTCCCGCACACTGTCCAACTTGCAAAAAATATATAAAGTTTAATAGCAGGCAACGTTTCGTTACTAGACCATCTTCAGGCAAAAAAAAGTGTCTCAAATGATACAGCAGACGTGGAATGTTTCCATCTGATAACTTCAATAAAGAGCTGGAGCATATGCAATATACTGGCATAGTTTCATTCAAAATAAAAGATGTTTTTAAACTAAATTTACAGATATTATCCTCCGGTAACCACAATATGATTTCCAGCATGTTAGAAATAATAGAAAGAGTTGATTAGGCTGTATGGTTATGATTATACAATGTATGTAGACATTTGATGTGACCAAATAGTTTTTCTCCCTACACGGCCCCTGGGGTGATCATGACAGATTAGAGACACCGACAGGTGACAGTTGCAGGTCAATTTTCAGCCCTACAACCTAAGAAACGTGTGCATTTGTCCATTTTTTGCTCTCCTAGAGCTCGCTCAGTTCAATATCAATACGCTTTATGGTAACTCTTTTCGTACAATATTAAACGTTGCTAATAGCTAAAGACCCAGCATAGAGGCCAGCAGCAGAAGAGAGCAAAAAAGCACCAGATTCATTGTGTGATGTTAAATATAATATATATGGTTGTTAGGCTATCAAAGCGCTGCATGATAAAGCTACGTGAACGTTTGCACTTCAACCACATCTGGGGATGGTGGCGGTCTTGAGTCTTGGGCATTGTTATTTTTAGGTGTTTGGGGGCTGGAAACTATGCTCTACTGATGAGGATCTCCACACAGTTAAATTCGGCTTCTGAAAGAAACGTAATGAGGCAACGTTTTGACCTTCGAGGCGTTTGTCAGACAAACGCCTTAAAGGCTACCTCTAAACGGACAAAAGTATCAGCTCGACCTACAATTAAGGATAAAGAAAAACATCTTTTATCACAAAATGATCCACTATGTACAAAAAACCTAAAAAGTCTAAAAATGGCTGTCAGAAACCTTAAAGATCAGAATATATTTCATTTCTGAAAGTGTCGACATCTTTGTTTCCCTTTGTGATTTCATCCTGCAGCTTAATCCTGCGGAGGCTGACCGTCTGTCTTCTTTGTTTTGACCATCAAACGTTTATGGCAGAGACAACAGAGAAAACGTCCAGTCAGTTATTAGTCAAAGCCCAAAGTGGAAACACGAACATAGGAAGCAATTCTACACAAGACAGTCATAGTAGGGCTGTGCAATTAATAAAATGTTAATCGCCATTTTGGCTCCTAACAATCACAAAAATTGAGTAATCGAGAAAAAAGATTATTTTGCACGTTACGTTTTGCAAGTAATCTGGTAGTTGTCTTGTGTCCTAAATGAAAAAAAAAGTAACGGGAAAAGTATCAAGTTGTTTTCACTGTTGATTTGTTTAACTGTTTCATGTTTTCTTAAATTCAATAATTGCAACATCTTTCCAAAAGTCAATGAGTAATCATGTTAAATAATTGTGATTTTAATATTGACCAAAATAATTGTGATTTAGATTTTTTTGTCATAGTCAGATTAACCTGGTAGGGGGATGTGGAGGAGAGAAAACATGTTCATACAGTTCCACAAAGTGCTTTTTTAAAAATCAGTTACTCAAGGATAAGACCTCTGAGCTCTTTTCACGAGGGCTGTCACTTTGTTTGAAATTCAAACTACCTTACAAATGCAGAAAAAGATTCATATTCAATCAGGAATAATCTGTCTGAATTCAAATGCACATCTGATCCACTGTATGTCCTGTTGTCCTCTGTAAAACCAGACTGTTGCTCTCTTCTTTAACACAAACTGAAGTAAACTACCGAGCTCTGCTGAACAGATATAGACGGACGTTGTCACACTCAGATTCTAGTCAGAATAGGAGTCTGATGCTGTTCCATTGGGCTGCGATTATGGGGCGTGTTTCAACCGAACCAGGAAAGAAAATGCCTCTGCACTCAATTGGATAGACCTACAACCAATCCGAGCGCCCAATCTTCTTAGCGACCATTGGGGCCAGCTGATAAATTAAACTTTTGCCGAATCCCGTAGAAAGGACGGCAAAAACATCTTTCCGATCGACAAATGCCTTGATTGCTGTTCTCTGTTCCGCTTTTAAAATTAATGCGCTGTCGATATCTTCTCTAACAGACGCAATGGCGGAATCTACACATCTCAATTCTCCAGCGGTGGCCATCTTTGTTGTGAACAAATTCAACCCAAGCGCTCTTTGGTGACGTGGTTGATTACATTACTGTTGATCATCTGTTCATCATCGTATAAATCCCGCCCTGACAATTTGATTGGTCCGAACAGCTCTGGTTCGAGCATAGTTGATCCACAATGGATCAAGTCCAGACCGAACTTCCTGACCTCAAATGTTGTGGGCCGGGCTAAGTCTGGCTGGCATCCAGGCTAGAACAGATAACCATGACGCTAAAATATCTGAAGACTAAGGCGAGGAAACTGTCCGGATTCATCACTATAGAAGGTTATAAATCAGCAGCGTGTGCAGACTTTGTGAAGTGCAACTGCCTACAGCCAACATACAGTAACTTAGCTCAACCGTGAGCAAAGGTAGCTTGTCGCCAAGTCAGGCTACGCGGGTTGCATCCAACTGAATTTGAACACATTCAGTGATAATTCATATATTCTTTTGAGCTTGATTTTTTGAAAACGTGACACATGGTTTATCATGCCTGGTGTTTGTGTCTCTCTGTCACAGTGTGGTGTTGCCTGGTAGCGGAGAGCAGACTGGTTTCCTCTGAGGAGCAGAACGGCATGTTGGGACATGCTCAGATCCCTCTGGACACGCTGCAGCTGCAGCACGGTGGCTCCAAATCAGGTTTTCAACCAAGCACCTTTCTTCATGTGAAACTAATATAATGTAAATAGGAAAAGTGAGCAGAGCACTGGGCATGCCCTCTGCTTTCAGGTGACACTTACACTTTAAGTTAATGGATCCGCCCTCCGGCTGTCGCCACAGAGACACGCAGAGAAGTGAAGCGGCGTGAAAGATTTTACGCTGATTTCAAGCTGCTGCTGACATTTTACTCTGTCAGCAGGAGTCAAAACCCTGAAGGTGTTTACTGAGAGTGTGCAAGACAGACAGACGGAGTGAATTAATGATGAGGAGGAAAATGCCAATGGGCAGACGTATGAGACTCACTGAGACACAATGTTCAGTTTACTGTCTGTAGGTCAGCATGAGAAACACAGACACACTGTTCACAGTCTACTGTCTGTAGGTCAGCATGAGAAACATTGAGACACACAGAGTCCACTGAGACACACTGTTCACAGTCTACTGTCTGTAGGTCAGCATGAGACACACCGGGACACAATGAGTCCAGTGTCTTTACTTCAGTATGAGAGATAATGAGTTGGCAATATTTGGCTAATCTTAACTGTGTGTATGGAAGGGAGGGAATTCAATCCAAAAGAAGATGAATGATTCAGAAAATGATCAACTCCTGATGTGTAATAAAAGTGCAAAACCATACGAACAACAGGATGTTCAATAAAAGAGCAGCTCAGTGTTCCGTCTAAACCTGCAGCATTTAACGCAAAACTCCTCTGGTCATCTTCTGCACGAGAACACACACCAACCCCTGATCCACCCAGCAGGGTTCAGCAGAGGTAACCTCACGTAGAAAAGAGTTACAGGCTGATCAGACACGATGAGCATCGCCGCCTCCACTACCTTTACGGTTATTATGACTGACGTGACAAAGATTGCAGCCAGATTGAAACAGGGGACATTTTCATTTCATGCTGGTCTGTACACGCTACATGGTCTGACAGCGAAACACTGCCGCAGATTATTATGACATTTAGGGCCCTATTTTTGTAGCACGCATCGACTAGCGCAAGCAGGGCACAGACAGTTTGGTATTTTTCTGACCTTGAAATCTGCTTTGCCCATTTGTGGGACATTTAGGTGCCTAGGGACACGGACACACACACAAACACGGACACACACACACACAGACAGACACACAGGGCTGGACGATAAAACGATCTTGAAACGGGGTAGCCAAAAAATTAAGGTCGGTAACAGTGATAAGCTTTGGACGTATTTATCCGATAACTGCCAGAGTCTGGCTTTTCGGCCTTCCTATTTCGAGCGTTTTGCCGGTGATCACCATTCCAGCGACCACACCGAGAGTATGAAAATGCGGACTCATGCTGGCTTGAGTCCAAAAACAAGTTATAAGCATTAGTGCCATTAGTTTGTTCAGATTAATTTATTTGTCACAGTTCCTTGTGTACTTACATAGATAAAAGACAATGAAAAGACAGTTCTCCACCAGCCACTTGCAGTACAACAGGAAAAGACAACAATCATACAGACGTACTTAAAAGCAGTACGGTTAGCTCGTCTGCTGTCAATGGCGCTAGCATTAGCTGTGCTGTAGCTGCTGTACCAAAACAACAATCAATCGTGTCATCTTTTGCGGCCATTGCCCCATATGAAAAACATTCATAAAGAAGGAAAAATATAATGAGCGCCATTTCTTACTGTATTAAACCTCTGGTTTATTCAGGCTTCAGTCAGGATGTTGATTATTATTAAAATGGGAAAATATGTTGTGATAAAAATTTTTGCCATATCGCCCAGCGCTAGATGGAGGGTACATCCAAATGAGGCAGCACAAAGCAAGTTGTTGGTATTTTGATGGAAATTCAGTCGCTGAGAATAGACTCAAAACTAGGCATGGGAATCACCAGAGGCCCCACGATACGATATTATCATGATACTTAATATATTATTGCAATTTAAAACAGATTGCAATATTCTGCGATATAATATATTAACAGATTTCTCTGTTCATCTCACTTAATTTGTATTGCTGCACAAAATTTAGTGAACAGAAAAAGGAATTGATCATATTATTCTAGTACCAAAAATGTAAAAATTTACATGCAATTTATATAATAAAAAAAACAATACTTGTCTATCGATACAGTATTGCCACGGAAAATATTATTGATTCCGCCCCACCCCTACTCAGAACCACATCTGTTTCTGGAACAAAAAACTCACTCTTTGAAAATGACCTCACGACAACAAGACAGAGAAAGTCAAAACCTACTTTAGATGAATTATATTCAGTCAATTCTTGTTACACCAGCTGACTGAAGTTGTTTGAAGACTTCTTACTATCTCTACATGAAAAAGCATTGATTGGAGATGTGATGAGTTTGTGTCACTTTAAGTGTGCAGCCCACTGTGATAAAATGAATATAACGGATTAGAAATGACAAAAAGATGTTCAAAAAGGTCGCTACCAGAGCCGATACCAAACGACTGATTGATCAAATGATCAGTGTGTTCCTAATTAAAGACACATTGTGATTTTCTTTTAGCATCCCAAAGGTTTGATATCGATTCACAGTTAATGTTGGAAAAACAACCAACAAAGTGACTTTCCTTCTAACAATCTTTAAAGCCTTTTTTGGTCAAACTTAAAATCAGCTTGTACTCTCTGTGAACACATGATAAAAAGCGATTATGCGTCTTGATAACACGCCAAAATGGCATACGAATTGGCGTTTCATACATACGCCACTTCATGAGATCAGTCTGAATATCATTGATGCAAAGTCAAAACATCAATACAGTATCATCTTTAAGATATGCCTTTATTTTGAAACTCCCAACTAAGGTCATAAAAGTTCTTTAAGTTAAATGATAAAAAAAAAAAAACATTTGCACTTAAAACTGAGAAATGTGGCACTTTATAGTGAACAACAGACAGGTCTATTTTTTTTCTGTTTATTTAAAAGAATAGATTATTTTTCATTTAAATGTCTGGAAGAGCTCAGTAATAAAATTGTCAAATCATATTTCAGTTGCTTTTTGTGAGTTGATATTTAAATGTTACTGATTGTGTCAATTATAGAGTGTGGTCTAGACCTCTATCTGTAAAGTGTCTTGACATAACTCCTGTTATGATTTGATACTATAAATAAAATTGAATTGAAAACGGGCGTATGATACTGTCTCATTAAATCATAGGGATGGTGATGGCGCAGTGGATATGACACATACCTTTGGTGTGGGAGGCCCACACCCCCACCCTCCACTCTCCCAAGGTGGAGGGTGGGGGTGTGGCCTTGACCAACTGCCACTTTGCTCGTTTGAAAGCCATGATGTCTCTCTCTCTCTCTCTCTCTCTCTCTCTCTCTCTCTCTCATGGGTGGGCCAAATTCTCTGGGCGGGCAAAGCAGAGAAAGGGGAGGTGACCTTGCTCCTTTTGACCTCATAAGGAGAAGATTCCAGATCGGCCCATCTGAGATTTCATTTTCTCAAAGGCAGAGCAGGATACCCAGGGCTCGGTTTACACCTATCACCATTTCTAGCCACTGGGGGACCATAGGCAGGCTGGGGGAACGCATTAATGTTAAAAAACCTCATAAAGTGAAATTGTCATGCCATGGGACCTTTAAACCCCTAACTGGAACACACTGTTTGTCTCATGTTGTCCTGAAGCGGACAGAGAGCAGAGCAGGATCAACAGAGGCCGAAGGTCATAGTTGACTTTTACCATCACACAAGTCCCTCGAGCTAGACTAAACCAAACATGTCCTGCGTTGGTTTAATGGTGGTGAGTCACAGGGGAAGGGGCCAAAAATATCATTAAAGTGGCTCTGACTAAAAACACACACACACACACACACACACACACACACACACACACACACACACACACACACACACACACACACACACACACACACACACACACACACACACACACACACACACACACACACACACACACACACACACACACACACACACACACACACACACACACACACACACACACACACACACACACACACACACACACACACACACACACACACACACACAACGGAGAAATCTCTGCGTGGAGCCTCCGCAGGACCAAAAGAAAAACTTTGTTTCAAAAGAAGCTGGAAGCAGCAAACAACCACAGCTCGCTAAACTATTTAAACATGCTGGGTTGGTTCAGGACACCCCCGTCTTGCCGCTAGCAATGACGCAGTAATCAGTGATGATTCTTTCCGACCAATCTGTAGTCTGCAGGTTTTTACATCACCTTTAAGTATCGCCTCAGCTCGCTTGGAACCTCGACTGAAGTGGTACTAAAAAAAGTACCTGTTCGCTAGTACCAGGGACTTTTTTTCGTAATGGAAAACCAAAAAAGGCGAGTAGAGTCGAGGCGAGTAGAGCAGGTACCATGTAATGGAAAAGCGCCAAAACTGTATTTAGAGTAGAGGGTCACACTGCCTTTGGTGAACCTTACTTAAGTTCTGAATTCATATTTCTGGTGCCGTGATGCTCCAGCGGGTAGTCCGCTCCGTCGTTTAAGATAGGCTGTCTGTGCGGACACAAAGTGAACACAGAAGCAGAGTATACCAGCATATTTACCTTCGATAGGGGACGTTCTCAGTCTGGCACACAGTCCGCTCACATCTCCGTAGCTCTCCTTGATCTTGGTCACTGACTCCTCTCCTCTCAGCTCCATGAGGGAGCGCAGCTCCTGTAACGAGCAGCGGAACTCCGCCTCGTGGTTGGCCTCGCCACGACGGCCATGTTTGGACCCACGAAAAGAGTTGTTGGCCATGTCTCCTTCCTCTGGGACTCAACAGAGGCCTCCCGAAAAACACCGACTCAGTGGTCAGCCGGAGGTGCAGATCTGGCCTGACAGGGACTCTGTGACTGTAGGGGTGGGGGGGATAGAAAGAGAGGGTCATTTCAGAGGTCTCATGGGAAATCAAATAAGTGACTCAAGGGGAACATGGAAAAGGTACAGTTATGGCTGCCAGTCTAACCCTAACAACATAAAACACTACTATTAATACAGTACAATAAAATACGATACAGTCACAATACAATACAAATGCACTTAAGGAGGGATAAGAATACAACTACAGTGGGACTGCATTGCACAGTAAAGACTTTTACAATCTTAAAACTTTTACAATCTTAAAAATAGATAAGGGGCAGAGAGGACATAAGGCAAATATATCGATGGGATTGTAAACAAATATTATCAATATGTAAGTACTGTATATAAGTGAGTGGAATTATAATGATTGTGGAGTGTTGAGTTGATAGAACTAATAGTAATCATCTACAGTAAAAGGGGCAGATGGGTTATAGAGTTTAAAGGCAGAAGGCAGGAATGATTTCCTGTAGTGTTCCTTTAAACAGCGGGGTTGAATTAGCCTACAAATCTAGACGCACCCTAGCAGCAGCAAATTTAATTTGCAGCCAGGGGGGTCTAGGCACTCTCCGTTGATTTGCGAGCTGGAAAAACCAAACTCTGGTCAGGCCAATCACATCGTGTATAGAGTTGGTGGGCGGGGCTTATGGCTGCTGCTGCTGGGAACAGCGGTCTTCTGGAAGACTTGGAGTAGGGTTGTGCCGATGTACGATATCATCGTCCATCGTGATGGCTGGCCGACATCACAATGGAGAGCCACCATCGTAATGCCACGGCCCCCACCCTGTCAAACACACTAATCCTAGTCGCGGGCGCTGGACGGGAAATTGACAAGTGCGTCGTTCATAAACTAGCAAAGACAAGACATAGGGCTCCTTAAGTGGAAGTTACTTTTTCCCCCCTTTACGTGCAACCTATTTATGAAAAAGACCATCGCTTTGAGCAAACTGGATTGGCTGTAGTGATACATTCTCTCTCTCTCTCCCTGTCAGCTGTAGCTCGCTCTACCTTCTAGTAACGCTGGACACAGCGGTCTCGAGTGAGAGAGAAAAAAGCGTTAAAAGTGGAACGCGATCACACTTTCCTTTCTCCCCTCATTGGACTAAGTTTTATCGACACTACTCTGTGCGTGCATCAATACGTAAGTCTGAGGTCCTGTGGGTACGGGACGATGTTATGCAGGATTTATGAATGTACGTTAGCAACAGTAGGCTATTTCACGAGGGGGCTATTTTATGTGTGAGCTAATATTGCGCATCTGTTCATGTGCGCTGCAAGAGTTACGTTTCTGTTTATTGAATGCGTTATTCAGTGCAAACATAACCGTGAATGTAGTTTAAACTCAGTAATGATGGTATGTTAGGTTATTACTGTCGCTCTGTTGAAGGCAGACGTCCCACTGTACTGTCGTTACGCAGATCACGGACATCTGATTGACTTTACTGCACCGTACTTAAGTTAAAGTAGGTCAAGTTGTAAAACCTACCAGCAGGGCACCATTTACAGAGAGCATTTAAATGTATGTCTAATCGTTTCTAGGTTAACTGTTGGCCCATAGTAAGAGATATGAGCTACCCCCCTCCGATGACAATATCATCGTCTATCACGATGTTTTACTGTAAACATAGTCAACTGCCAATTTAGGGGACATCACCCAACCCTAACTTGGAGTTCAGCTTTTCTTTGAGAAAAGAAAAAAAGAACGGCACTGAAGTCATTCTTAAAAAAGGAAGATGTGTTCGGAGTTTTGCCGACCGGATACGGCAAAAGTTTAATCTATCAACTAGCGTTGCTCTGGTTGGGTGTAGCGCTATCCTATTACATGCGGAGGGAATTTGAAAGACAACCGTTTATCCCGCCCCTTGGACTGAGCCCTGTCAATGGTGAGTTCCCAGACCCAACATCTGGATGTGGGTCTGGCTTGTCAGGCTAGGGTTGAATGAGTCGGTTGCTGAATGTGCTCTTGAGTTTGTCTAGTGTTTTGTGGAGGGGGTGAGGGCCATGATCCATAATTTCCAGCAGTTTTGCCTGCATTCTGTCTCTGACCACCTCCTCCACAAAAGCAAGATTAGCGCCAACCACAGACTTCGCCTTTTTAATGAATTTTTTGAGTCTGTTGGCATCCCTTAAACTGGATTTATACTTCTGCGTAAAATCTACGCCGTTGCTACGTACGTAGGTACGTGGCGACGCAAACCTACAGCGGACCCTACGCCGTAGCCTGACGTGCACCTCTCGAAAAATGGAACTACACGTCGCAGCGACGTACGTACGTTGCTCAGCCGTGGCTCGGAATCGTTGCATTCCCCCCCCCGCCACCCCCCCACTCATTTCCTGGTTCTCCTTCTCCATAAACATGAAAACAAGGAGAGGGTTAACTTCTCCTGCTACAGATATCCCACCGTGGTCAGGAAGCTCAGGGGAGACACTTGGTTTCTCTCACTATGACTCTAGAGTCACTACTCACTGCGAAGCTAAATCGGCATCACTCTCTCACTTCCTCCCTTGCTCTCACACAAGTATAAACTTTAGGCCACTTACGTAGGCTACAGTGAAAGCTCTGCGTGGAGCCTCCACAGAACCATAAATCAAGCTTTACTTTGATGCCGGCACCCCAACACACCACAGCAAAGAAGACGGTGCTTGCTACAACAGACTGATAAAACATCTGGAACATCCTGTTGCATACTTCTCTACCAGAACTACATTCCTGGGATTGCAGAGGTTTTGGAATAGTATGTAGATCATCATAGAAATAGTTAACCGAAAATATAATTGAACAGTGTAATAATGATAATCAGAAAAATATTTTTTTGGTGAAAACTTGCCTCTGACATGTGTATGTATAAAACCCTGGCTGGGCAATATGGTTGAACTCTTTATCACCATACTTGACAATATTTTGCCAATATCAATATACATGCAGTGTATCATGAAGTGACCACCGGGTGCCATGGTCATGTATTACGTCAGTTACATCAAATAAAAAATTGTTGTCATTGTTTTGTCTATAGCTCGCTCTGAATTATTAATTTGAGCTACAAATGATTGAAGAACATTTAGTCAATACGATCATAACATCATGATAGGATTCAGCTGGAAGTTGACAAAATATCACCCAAACCATTTAGCATTCAGTTAAATGTACAAAATGTAACTTTCTGCCACTGGAGGTCTCTCAACCAAAACAATGGACGGTAAACAGACTTTTGATGATGTTGGGAAGTTGCGTGGAATTATGGGAGTTGTAGTTTTTAAGTGTTAAATACCGTAGCTGGTTAGAATGCATCTGTTCACGGACGAGTTTACCCATTCAAGTTATTCTAATAAAATAGCTTCAGTTTCCCCAACATAATTATGTTTTTCTTGATTAGATTTTTATTGTTAGCTGACCAGTTAACTAGCTAGTGAGCCAGCAAATTAACATTAGCCAGCAGCTAAATAACAAAATATTTCACATATCAATGTCACCTTTTGGATGGTTTCAACACCGGGGCGGACGGGGTTTGTTACAACGCTAGCAAGCTACTAAACGAGGTTGAGAGACGGGTGTGGGTGGGGATTGCCGGGGAAATCTCCGCGATAGCGAGCCAGGACGATCGATGCCTGTTGTGCAGCAGCAGAACATCTCCCAGCTGCACAGAATTATCTCCCCTTCACTTTTCAGTAATCTTAACTTTTTGTTTTGTTGCTTAACCCACCTTTTGTCGGGTTAATTTAGCTAACCGTAAAGACAGCTAAACGCGAAGGGGGGAGAAATTCGGCAGGAAGGAGATTTTCTGGCACAGACACAGGTAGCGCTAAAGGAGACGTAGCTAGCTAACGTTTGGATGGCCACTGTTGTGACTCGGTGCTGGGTCTGATATAGTCCGTTTCCCGACGCTTCATTAAATTGCCTTTAGCGTCGTAAGCACCAAGCACTGGAGTTAAGTGCTGGCCGGGGGGATTGCTGTAATGAAAGTGGCTGGCTGCTAGCTGACTGGGGGCTAACGGTAACTAGCTAGCTATATGTCCCGGGGAAGTTGTCAGCTCTCTGTCTCTCTGCGCCGGGGGAGTGAGGCAAACAGACCGGAGTCTAATAGCTAGCCGTTTAAATTAGCATTAGATTAATTGTCTATCTATACAGCTAACGTTAACATTACTGGTGAACTCATTTGTGGGTTAGACCAGTGCTGTTAACCATGGTCAAAACAATCATACTAAAAATAACTTTGAGCGTGTTGAACAATGTTGTAACCCTATAATGTTATCCACCAAGCTTTAGCATTAACGTCAAAACTTTCTTTAGCTACTTGTCAACCAGCACACTGTAGTAACGTTAAGCTGGATCGATATTGATATGTATCAATAAATAAGGTCTCTGTTGTATTAGGGCTGGGCAATATATCGATACTATATTGATATCGTGATATGAGACTAGATATCGTCTCAGATTTTGGATATCGTAATATCGTGATATGACATAAGTGTCTTTTCCTGGTTTTAAAGGCTGCATTACAAGTGAAGTGATGAACTTTTCTGAACTTACCAGACTGTTCTAGCTGTTCTATTATTAATGATTATTTATCTAAAATCCAAGTGTGAAGATATTTTGCGAGAGCAAAATATCTGTCAACTCTAGAATATATCGCCGCAATAACAATATTGAGGTATTTGGTCAAGAATATCATTTTCTCTATATCACCCTGCCCTATATCAGAAAATATGGGACGTAGAAATAAGCGCTGAAAATGTGTAGAAGAAAATTTAACAATTTAAAACGTTTAAAACAAACCTAATGGAGCTTTGATTTCAAACAAGGTACTCCTGTTATACAGTATTTATGTTTACATTTTATTGTTATTTGAACAGCTGAGCATTGAACCAGGTGAAGAAACCTGTTTATTATTTATTCATTTGATTTTGCAACTGTTCACTGAAATAGCCGGTTTCTATGAAACTACATGTGACATGTCATATTTGGCTTTGACTTTGACTGAACAGTTGCTCTCACTTGGCGGAAAAAATATCGGGATATATATCATATATCGATATTCAGCCAAAATATATCGGGATATGACTTTTGGTCCATATCGCCCAGCCCTATGTTGTATTATTGTGTTGCAAAGTGGCATGTAATTAAATCACAAAACGATGCTGCGTGAAAAAAAAAAACAGTATTACGGTTCCGAGTATTTTTTTCTGTGACATGGTATGATTTACAATTACTCCTGAACATGTTGCCATGTTCTGACAGAAGTTACGAGTAACTAGAAGGTGAGAGGTTATATGACGCCACTGACGTCAAGGAAATGCTCTGTGTCTGAAAATAAAATAACAGATTTATCTGAGTTTGACATTTGGTGGAAACATTTGGGATAGTGTAAGAACACAACTCATAAAAATATATAACATAGGTATGGTCGTTTAAAAAAAAAAAAAAAAAAAAAAAAAAAAAAAAAATTTAAAGAAATATTACATATTCTATCTTTAAGAAAGACGTTCGACAGGACTTTAAATTCTTTAAAAGTCAGTGTTTAATGTGACCTAATTTTGTTGAATTGAAAAACTGATTTTATCTTGGAAAAGACTGAAGGAGAATGCGTCATGTGAAAACAAAATAACAATTTCACGATCGATACTTTACCCTTCCTAGCATGACAACCAACTCTAGCTCTGGGAATAATGAAAGAGAACAAATTTAATAGACAGAATAGTCAATAAAATAATCTCTTTGTTTGGCCCAGCAGGAGGGTGAAACCTATTTAAACAGTTAAAGTTTGTTCAGTTTTGAAATCTCCAGATCAATCCGAATCGTAAATCAAACGTTGTGCTCGTTAAATTTTCTCATTGCGTTATCAACAACAGTAACCAGCTGTATGGGTGGTGGTGGTTACTTAGTTAACACAAACATAATCTGTACATTTTAATTGTTGATTGACTTTGAACAGACTGGATACATATCTGTGTGTGGTGTAGAGTATTGCGCCTGCTGGTGTGTGATCTGAAAGCCTTTATATTTGTTCCTCACAGGTTGTGACCTCCGTGCCTTCACCTGTAATCTGTGTCAATCAGTCAGCCGAGGCTTAATCTGAGCAAGAGCCTGTTTAAGGATGTAGAGGGGAAAAAAAAAGAGCTACTGGGGGTGGGGGGGTCAGGCTGAACAGAAGTCATCTGGTAAAATTGGTGGATAGAGCTTTGCTGCTCACTGTACAAAACTGGAGCTTCATTTGTGTTTTCAACCCAAAGGGAAAGGGCTATAAATCTTCACATTAGACAAACTGCAACATGATCATTTAGATTTAAATAGGAAGAACTCTCTTTGGATCAGGTATTAATGAACTAGTCATCACAGAAGTGCATGACACAAACTATAGCTGTGCGAAGCAGTTGAGTAGACTGAAAGCAGCCGGCACTACACACTAACACATTCAGACTTTTTGACAAAAACACTATGCAAAGCCAGTCACCTCTGATAAAAAACAAAACAAACATATTTGTCACTTCAGTACTGCAGCACTGAGGAGAAGAAAAGGCTTTACTTACAGAAACTTCCCCCATCGTCTCCTGTTAGCAGCAGCAGGTATTAGTGGCCGTCCGATTACTCTGAGCAGTGTCACACTCACAACTCCAGAAACAGCCCATAACCCGACCACAGCTCCTCAGCCGGCAGACCTGCTACAAGACCACAATTTACTCCCACAACTGGCCTGTTGTTCAGAAAATCAGTTTGACCTTCAGCGAGCTCACAGCCACAAGCAGCGCTCCATCGGAGGAAAAAAACACGAGCTGGCTAAATGATTATCTGAGGAAAGCCTCGCTTAATCTAATTAGACAATCTGTGGCTTCGGTGAGCGCCAGAGAGAGACTGCTGCAGCTCCTCCTGCTGAGCAGAACACACCATGTCTCTCACACACACACACACACACACACACACACACACACACACACACACACACACACACACACACACACACACACACACACACACACACACACACACACACGAGGATTAACTGAACACACAAAACAGGGGGATATCATTGTTTCACATTTGCAAGATAGTGTTTTCCCACTAAGCTAGCGTGGCCTTTGACCCCACACTGTAATCCTCACTCTACCAAAGTAGTATTTCATTGGACAGGTTAGCGAGGGAATAGCCACGCCTTCCCACATTCAGCAGTCTTTAAGAGATCTGATTCATGCTGGACGATTGTTACAATTTTCTATAGGTTTTTCCATCAAGTACACTTAACTGAAGGTGATGAAGACATAGACTGGAATATTCCAAATAAATTAGTTACTCGTAAAGGAGATTAAAGTCTGTGAGATCAACTTGCTTGATAAATTCATTCTTGGTAAATTGTTTCAGTCAACAATGGGCAAGTTGACCTGGGATCAACTTAACAGTCTGTACAGTGTGTGTGTGTGTGTGTGTGTGTGTGTGTGTGTGTGTGTGTGTGTGTGTGTGTGTGTGTGTGTGTGTGTGTGTGTGTGTGTGTGTGTGTGTTGCCACCCAGTGGTCACATACATAGTTAACACACTGCACACACTCCTGCGTTTTACTTGTAAAGGAACACCTATCTAAAGTATTATACGGTTATTCCTATTTCCTAGGACTCTCTTCACCAAAGACATTTTAAGTCAACTAACACCCATATGATTTTGTCGGGGGAAAAAAGTTCAGGATATCAGATTCAACAATGATATGTAACGTTACAACAGTCAGCTCTGACCCAATTTCAACAGGGAATAAGGGACTGTCGTGCGGCGACAACAGTTAGCTAAAGTTTTAGGTTTAGGCACCAAATCGACTGACCTTAGTTCAGGTAAAAAAAAAAAAAATAAAAAGGTAAGGGGGCGAATTCCGACAGGGGGGTCTTTTCGGCACAACACCTGTAAAGCTAACACTAGCTAGCAATATAACTTAATGTTATGCGAAAATGAAGTAAGGTTAGCCTTTTCAACAAAAACAAAAAACGTTAGCCTTTTCAAATTTGGCCTACGCAGCCTCTCACCTCTTAATGCATCATTGCCTCTCACTCACGGTATGTGAACTTTGCTAGCATTAAGCTAACTTAACGTTCATTTTCTAAACTGCCACTAACGTTACCGTTACTAAAAAGAAATTTGTATCTGGTTAAAATTCACTCAACAGAGCAGGAAATATTTTTCGTAAGTAATTTAGCTAGCTAGTGATAAAACACAGGCCGTCGACGTTAACTAGCTAACGTTAGGTGTCGTTGTTGCATTAGCTAGCTAGCTAGCTCGTCTCGGTTTGAGTATCTCACCTTATTAGCTAAATTAATCTGGAAAAAAACATAAATTTATGAAAAGCTGTGTATAAACTTACCTTTTAACTACCTTACCTTTTACCTTTTATGTAACGTTATCCGATATGAAAGTGTTCTTCATTGCTAACCCCAGGTAATATTATAAATGCGGAGCCGCTCTGCTGCCAAGCTTTTGTAACCCCGCACGAGCCATCTGGCTCATCAAGCCACGCCCACAACAAGATCAAAACCGTTCATTTTAATATAATTTTTATACATTCATGTTATTTGTTCCTTTGGATCCTTATTGAAGTGGAATCATTGGTAATGAATAATTAGGTATCTGATAACCATAAGTATTACTTTCAATGTAACAATTTATATTTTTCTAGCATCCAGTCTTTGGGCTTAAACCAATAAACTGTATGCTTAGGCTACACAATTATTTAATAACATCTTTTACATAACAAGGCCACCAAGTACTTTACAAGATGATTTTGCACACAATCATTAAAGGTATCAACATTACCAACCACAGTGCATGACAATGTACACTAGGTTAATTTAACAAACCCTGATGTAATTGTTGTTGATGCACTACTTCATTACAATGAGATATTGTGACCTCTTTTTAATGGGAAATTATTGCAGATATGTTGCTATTATAAAAAATCCTTTTTGTGGGCCAAACCTCATCCAGAAGATTTGATTGTTTCAGAATCTGAATCAGAAATAGATTTCTTGCCAAGTAAGTAGCACCTACTAGGAATTTGCTTTGGTTGATGACGGTGCATACATAAAAGAAGTTATAATAATCAGACAATAAATACATAAACAAATAACACATACATACATACGTATAACTATTTAACACTAAGAAGAAGAAGACAAAAAGGCTGCACATTTAGTGCAGGATGTCCAAAAAAGTAGAGGGATGTGCAAAAAAGATATAGATAGATGGATAGATACTTTATTCTGCAACTCACTTCTCCTCGGCATCAGCTCTACCAACATCAAACGACTCCAACTTGTCCAGAACTTTTCTTGCAGCAGCAGAGTTTAGTAAATATCAATGATAAAAATGAAAACGAATAAAGACTGTTTGAGAATTAAACCAAAATCTGGTCTTTGAGCATTAATTATATTTATAAAATATGAGAATACAGATTCACAGGTACATGCAGTACAACTGAATGAGCATTTCTAACCTAAAATCTAACCTCTCTTAAGCCACCCCTCTAACTTTATCTTTTAGCCTGGCCATATTTGAAAAGAGGACATCACGAAAAGTCAAACCATCCTCACCTTCCCCTCTGCTCTCTGTTCTCGATATTAGCCTAAATAACAGTTCATCTCAGGAGGCAGAAGGTTAAAAAGTCTGCTAAAAAGTTAAATAAATGAGAAGCTAGAGTTTCTTAATAATAAAAGTCCTAGGCTGAGAGTTCATGGCTACAGCTGTCCCTCTCTGGTCTTTAAGAGTCTACGAGGAAGGAACAGCATTTTGTGGAGGTTTAAAACAATCTTTAAGCAAATGGTTAAAATCTTTAATCAATAATGGTTAAAATAAAATTTGCCACCACATCATCTCTTCACCTCTGCCTATCCGTAGCCCCACGCCCCCCTCCCTTTTCATCTGTGCCTGAATCTTGTCTTGGTTTGGTTTTCTACCTCGTCCTGTAAAGCAACTTTGAGTCCTTTAAAAGCGCTATACAAATTCAATTTATTATTTTAGGCATCCAGTAGCTTAGACAACAATACCACAACAAAAACACATACACACATATATCTCACATACATAAAAATCACTCACAGAAATGTAAAGAGTTAACAATTTAAGGTCTGGTATGGATTGACCATGAGATGCAATGACCATGATAAGGTGCTATGGTAGAGTGTGTGCAATGGTGGTAGTGCAAAAGTGAACAGTGCAGAGATTGAACAGTGCAATAGTTTATTATTAAATATTATCTATGACTATGAAAAGACAAGAATGTAAACATAATCAAATTGCTTGACAAATAAGAAAAGAAATAATATATCTTAAGAACAATATATATAACTGGGAATAAGATATATAGACTGTGCAGAGGACAGGATGTAGGTCTAAGGTTCAATGTCAGTGGGGGCCCGGGGCCTTGTTGGTGAGGCTGACTGCTGAGGGGATGAAACTGTTTTTAATGGCGGGAGGTTTTGGTCCTGATGGAGTACAGCCTCCCGCCAGAGGGGGGAGGGGTTCAACCAGTTTGTGTCCGGGGTGAGAGGGACTGGCTACAACCTTTGTCCTGTTTATTGATTGTTTTGTCAGGTATGAGGTTTGAGAAAAGTGCTGCATTCACGTGGCTCCTCACTTGTGTTGATTCAAATGGCCGTCACCGCTTGCGTGGGTTCTCGTGTGCCTATTCGTGTCCGACATGGAATTGAATCTTTTCCAGCAGGTCTTGCAAGGGAACGGCTTCTCGCCAGTGTGGGTTCTCATGTGGACTGTCAAATCCCCGTTACTTCTGAAATGTTTCCCACACGTTTTGCAAGAATACGGCTTCTCGCCTGTGTGGATTCTCGTGTGGATTTTTCAGTACACTACTACATATAAAAGCTCTCCCACATGTTTTGCAGGAATACAGCTTCTCACCCGTGTGGGTTTTCACGTGGGCCAACAAGTGACTGTGATGTCTGAAATCTTTTCCACACGTTTGGCAAGAATACGGCTTCTCATCCGTGTGGATCATCGCGTGTCTCTGCAATAGTGAATTATACTTAAAACCTTTCCCACATGTGTCACAATTAAAAGACGTTTTACCTGTGTCAGTATTACGGTGAGTCTTTAACAAGTTAGGGTTGTTGACATTCATAGTTTGACTGTTGCTTTTGTCACGTCTTCTCTTCTCGCCTCCTTTTGGAGTTGTGATTTTCTCAGCTTCCTGAGAGTTGTGAGAGCGGAGCTGTGGGTCACTGTGTGCTTCGGACACCACAGAGGCTATAACTGGCATGTTGACTGCAGACTCTTCCTCTGCTGCACCGAGAGGGTCATCAGGATCCCAGTTCAGAGTCTGATCTTCACTGTGAGTAGGAGTCAACATTAAGACGTCAGTCTCCTGCTTCAGTGTGAGCTGCTCTCCCTCCTGACTGGTGCAGAGTCCCTCCTGTTCCTGTTTAATCTGGGGAGGCTTTGGCTCCTCCTGGTCCAGACTGGAGCTCCTCTCCTGAATCGCACCCTCCTCCTCCTCCTCCTCCTTACAGTCATGTTGCTGTGGGAGTTCTGGAGGAACAGAAAATAAAAGCAATATGATGCCAGTGTGATGGTAAAGAAAGACATGCAGACGTGCGAGAAAAATAGTACCAGTTGTTGTTTTTCTGGGTCAAAATTTTAACTTTTTTTTCAACGTTTTGGACGTGTTTTTCGACACTTTAGTTGATTTTCCACCGAGGTTTTTAATCACCTTTTTTTGGGTCATTTTTCCCCCAACGTTTTTTCTGCACCTTTTGACCTTTATCCCATCGTTTTTTAAACTTTTCCAGACATTTTTGTCACTTTGTTTCAACGTTCTTTACTAAATGTTTTTTTCAAATGCTATGAAATTGAATACAACTTGTGAAGAGCGTTGTAGGGAGCCATCCACGTTATTTCTTTTGACAATTTGGTTGAAAGAAACCCACATTTCTGATATAGACTTTTCTTTTTGAAAATGGGTCAACTTTGACCCGAGGACAACAGGAGGGTTAAACACTTAGGGCGTTTTATGATCCGTATCTCTGTTTTGTAGTTTCTATGAAAATAAGTTTTATTCACCTTTGATCCTGTGTAATTTTATTTCAGGTTTCCAAACGACGTCCAACCGTCTGCGCTGATGGGTTATCTCTTTCTCGTACTCGAAGATAGTATTTTTTAAAACTCCGAATATTTCTGCAGCAGCAGCCGTCACAAACTTGTTGACAAACTCTCTCAGATGCTCAACTGAAGACATTGTTGTTTAATTACACGTATACACACGTTTTACAGATGAACTAACCTCCTTAAATGAACTCAGTTAATCAATGCCGATCACATCCATGATGCCGATCCATGTAGGTAACGATCATAGACAGTATATAAGGTAACGATAGCGCGAATGTCTTCTGTTTACTTTTTTTCTTCTTCTTCTGTGTATTTTAAAGGAACACTATGTAACTTTCCCCTCTTCGGTCCCCCTACAGGTTGTCTCGTTGGAACTACAGCTTAACGGTGGTTTGCATCCATTGCGTTGCACTACCGCCGGCTACTGGGGTCACATCTCACCTACAGTTTCCAGCTAGTTACTCAGATTGTGTCCAACAAGTCAGATACCGTTCATAAACTAATCAGATACCTTCCTGCCCTCTCAGATACCTTCCTGCCTTGTTCACCTCCTCCACAATCCAGTAAGTTTCCCAATCCAGTTCCCCTCAGTCCTGCTTCTCATTGATTCCCTCCCTCCCTCCCTCCATCACGATCCTTCTCTCTAACATATATTTCCTACATTTAGTTCAAACATGTTGCACAGTTTCTGGTTTTTGACATCTATTACTGTTGGATGTTTCCGCATGATGAAAAGCGTACTATTTAAATAAGTATGCCCAATTCTCAGTCTGGTGATGACTGTCTCCTTTTTCCTATTTCCTCCTCCTCTCCTTACATTACAACACTATTTTAGATGTTATACAGTCATGTGAAAAAAATAGGACACATACCTAGAGATTGGCATGGTTTTATTTCAGTTAGCCTAATAGCTGGTTTGATTTGCATTGAGAGATGATCTTATGTAAAGTACCCCATTCCAATCTCTAGGTATGGTGAAGGGTATGTGATGATTTGGGGGTATGGTGAAGGGTATGTGATGATTTGGGGGTATGGTGAAGGGTATGTGATGATGGGGGGGCTATTTTAATTCTAAAAGCCAAGGGAACTTTATCAGGATGCATAGTATCCTGGATCCATGAAATAACTGGCCTTTAAAAATAAAAATCTGCCTGCCTCTATGGAAATTTAACATAGGGGTGTACTCACTTATGCCCCCTGTGTTTTAAGGAAGAACGTTTATTTATTTATGATGCATTATCAGACCTGCCAACCTTGACAAACTTTTTTGAGTAGCAATTTACGGATTTATTGTCAAAGTCGACACGCACGCGGAATAAATGTGCCATTAAATGTCAAATCTGTATACATTTTAAACCCTAGAAAATAATTATGTTCAAGTAGGCTACTTGAATTAAATAAAACATTTTATTTAAAGTTAAATTATCAGTCATATTTAATACAATTAATTGGATCATAATATAATCCAATCAAATAAATTACACTCCATAATGAGCTCTTTTACTTTTGGTACTTTAAGTATATTTTGATAATACTTTTGTACTATTACACAGGGAAGATGTTGAATGCAGGACTTGTAACTGACAAGTAATTTCTAACTACAACACTGTTTTTTATACTTTTACTGCAATACATGATCTGAGTAAGTCTTCCACCTCTCGAAATCACCACCAACAGTCGTGCATGAATACCTGCAGCAGTGTTTAACACTGAAACACACCGCTCAGTTCAGCGTTTCCTTGCAGCTCTGCTACAGTAGCAGCTAACCGCTAACGTTACCTGCCGGTCACATCGTCTCTAAACAGTCCGCTCACAGTGAAGTCCTGCACGGATCAACAGATGTTAGAGTCTGGCGGCTGCTCGCTCCGTTTGTTACGCACACCGGGCAGATTGAGGCGTTCTTTGCAGATGTCACTGCTCGGTGTTTGGCTAGCTAATAAGCCGTTAGCCTGTTAGCTTGAGCTTTGTCTGAAGGCACCGAGCGGCCAGCCAAGGTCCGACAGACACCGACACATTCCGCACATCCTCCGCTCAGTTTAACCGCTAACCCCCCCGGTACCGGTCAGAGGCCTGTTTATTTTGTGTCTCGGTCCGGTGCGTCCAGCGACGGGCTCCGGTTAGTTTTTAATTAGCCTACATTAGTAACAGTTACTTTTGTTACGGTATGAACTTAATCATAGGAAAGGCAACAAAATATAATACCTTTGTAACGAAATCCAAGACTTTATAAATGCAAGGCTTTATTAATAATAATATAAATTAATAATATTTCTCCAAAGTTGACAGGTAGGCTACGTAAATTAATTCATTTCACAATTTCACCTTTCTACATCAAATCAGTTTACCTTTGCAAGCACCGTCCTCCCTTGGGGAAACCCATAGATATATGGGGGAAACCAACCAAACTAAACGGGAATGAGGAAGGAATAACATTTGAATCTGATGCTTTCGTTTTACCGATATTATATATTATATAGATATTATATATTAGCCGATATCCCCGCTTGACATTAGAGGAAGGGACCCGACGCTGTGATTGGTTGAACTCTTCTCTTTTTCCCAGCATGCTCGTGGCTGCTACGCTGTTTTAGCCATAAGTTTTAACTGCCTACTACCATCAAGAGTTAGACTGAGACGGCTACTACACGTCAACGAGTGAACTCAGAGCATATGCAGTCACCCGATTTTCGCGTAGTTTAAAGTGACAAATCGTATCACCGTATTTGATGTCAAAATGCGTATCTACTACGCAAAATGCGTACAGGTTGGCACGTCTGCATTATTCATTCACAAAGAAAATTGTTATCCTTAAAGGTTGGATTTTTCCTAATTTTTTTAATCAAGGCATTAAGATCAATTTGCAAAAGATGATTTTTTTATTCCTCTTTTTAGTCAACTTTAGCATGGGTGTCCTCATTTTTTCACATGAATGTATACGTCTTCCCTTTTGTTGTCGTTGTTCCTAGTGCTGTTGCCACTTTGTTTATTTCCACACAATGCTCTTTCTTTCTGTTTTTGATCATTTAACAACTGCTTGCTTGGCTAGCTTGTCCACCCTCTCATTATGTGAGCAGGAACCCACATATATTCAATATTAATACCTTGTCTTCTTATTCCTGCATGTGCTGTCATGATTTCATAGAGCAAATCCTGTCGACTAGATGTTCCTGATCTTAAGACTGTACAGGGCAGATAGAGAATCATTGCAGACTAGCCAAACAACAGACACTAAGACCCATCACACTGCCATTATAGCATAAAACAATGCATTATTTTATATCAGGTTTTTAGTGCCCCATGTTAAAATTGTAGTTTCTAGTCCCCCCCACCCCACCACCAGATTTAGCCCTTTTTCTCATGTTTGCAATTTCAGTCCAAAGCATGCTATTTATATATATATATACAAAAATAGGCAACAGTAACAGTCCTTTTTAATTTAAACTAAGAATAACGGTTGTGCTCGGTTATCATTTATTTTAGGTCCTCATCAAATCCTGAAAGTGGAAAATGTATTTACTCAAGCACTGTACTCATGATAGAGTGTAAAATACATTATCAAGGGAGTGTTTAAATTTTGATTTATTTGAACCCATTCACAAATTATGATTTTGCATACAAGTATTAAAGTTATCAACATTATCAACCACAGCACATGACAATATACACTAGTATATTTACTGGCTGGCAGGATGAAAACATTAGTGACCCACGCTACTAGGAGGATTTATTCATTTCAGAGGCCAATCATTTATATTTAAGTTTTTCATCTTCAACCTCAGAGAGTTCTCTATCCACTCAAATAGCTGAGGTAGTGAATGAACGTTGTAAAAAACAATATTCATTTAACAGGACAAGCATTTGTAGGAACCATGCACTCACTTAATGCAATAAAAGATTTTTCAAAGATTTTGGAGATTACAATCGTTTCAATGAAATATCATTGAGAACAGAAATAGGAGTAATACAGTAATAAAGGGAAAAGCAGGTCACTTTAACCAAACCTGAGGTCATTGTTGTTGATGTACTACTTCATTACAATGAGATATTGTGACATGTTTTAATGGGAAATGATTTATAAACAATTAAAGTCAAGTCTCTTCTAATTTTTGTGCAGATTCCCCACTTGAAAAGGGATTTGATGCATCCACCCCATCACTCAGTGACCAAACACTTCTTTTCCTTTTTTCCCCCCTTTTATTTTGGCATACTTCAGCAGTTCAATATTGACAGTTCCATTTGAATTATTGCTTCAGCCAAGGAAGGCATTTGGATTCCTGATTTGTCTTAAGCTGTTCAACAGCTTAGTCTTTTATAACAGTAGCAGGTGAAAAACCTTTAAAACACAAAGATAGAAAATACACATTTTTAATCATATTTTTCAACCCAATATAAATCATTTTTATAGTACTTTTTCACATATCTAAAAGTAGTAATTAAACATTTTATCATAACTATTTAACTTTTTAAAGTGCAATGATTTAAACCAACACCATACATAACATACATATTAGCCCTTTATCTCACCAGGTTTGCTATAAAACCAGAAGCAGTACGCACTTTTAATAGTTACCAAACACTACCTCCACCCATCGCTCCGTTACAGTACAGTTTAGCGTCCCAAATTATTTTCCAAAAACGGAGTGTCCCAAATGATGAGGGTCTTATTTGAGACAGGCTAGGGTTAGGTTTGGGTTAAAACGCAACGCCCATACACGCAGACATATATAAAGTACTAGAGACCCAGACTTCAGTAAAAGTACTCTATCAAAAAAGTGACTTGAGTAGAAGTTGAAGTGCTCTTTAAGCACCACACTTAAGTGGAAGTATTCCAAAAAATGTTGTACTTAAGTATTGCAAGTAGTTTATTTTAAAATGTACTACTCAAGTACTGAAAGTAAAAGTATTGTGTAACGTAGTTATTAAAGAAAGTGGTCAAAAGGTTTAATATCATATTGTTTATATTATTTCAAATGTTTCGCCTAACGAGTAACGATGCAGCACATAAAAAATGTATCGGAGTGAAAGTATTAAACTCATCGAAAATATGTACTGAAGTAAAAGTGGAAGTAGGAGAAAAAAAATACTCTTAAAATACGCCTTTTAGTACTTAAGTACAGTAGTCCTACTTCATTACTATACAACTATACATCGGGGGTGGCAGTAGCTCAGTCAGTGGGGAGTTTGGTTGGGAACCGGAGGATTGCTGGTTCAAGTCCCCATACCAAAGTATGGTGGTGGATAGGGGGGGGGAAACCGGGGGGGAAACCCCAGAGGCCTTACAATATGATATTATTGCGATTTTAAACATATTGCAATATCCTGCGATATATTACAATTTATTACCTTTTTTCCAATTTCAAATTTTTCCCAATTTCAAATTATGTCCCCAAAAAGGAAACTTTGTCAACCTCTGTTTTATCTAAAAAGATACATTTCTCTGTTTGTTCATCTCACTTCAATTGTATTGCTGCATAATGGGATTGTCAAGCAGACAGACTGACCAAGACATATATAGCCTAATAATAGATCGATACTTGGCGCCTGTGTATCGATACAGTATTGCCACGAAAAATATTGCGATACTATACTGTATCAATTTTTTCCCCCACCCCTAGTGGTGGACTGGTAGCTGGAGAGGTGCCAGTTCACCTCCTGGGCACTGCCAAGGTGCTCTTGAGCAAGGCACCGAACCCCCAACCGCTCGGGGCGCCTTTCCATGGGCAGCCCCCCTCACACTGACATCTCTCCATTAGTGCGTATAGGTACTGAGCGTGTGTGTGTAATTCAGGCCTGTGTGTAATGTGTGTAATAACAAAGGGAAAACATTGTAATTTCCCCATGCAGGATTAATAAAGTATACATTCTTATTATTATCATTAGCTTTGGGGACACGGGCACAAGGGGACCACTGGTGTGAATAAAACACTTAATGGTCCAATGGCATGAAAACTTCACTTTATGAGGTTTTTTAACATTAATGCGTTCCCCCAGCCTGCCTATGGTCCCCCAGTGGCTAGAAATGGTGATAGGAGTAAACCGAGCCCTGGGTATCCTGCTCTGCCTTTGAGAAAATGAAAGCTCAGATGGGCCGATCTGGAATCTTCTCCTTATCAGGTCATAAGCAGAAAGGTTACCTCCCCTTTTTTCAACAATATTGTCCGTTTTAAACAGCTGCTTGTGATTTGAGTCTTTATTCCAGTTTGACTTGACAGAGAGGTTGCCATCACAAAAATTAATTTTAGTGGGTGAAACCTCATCCAGAAGGGGTTGATGGCTTGTCCTGTTTATGGATTGTTTTGTCAGGTAGGAGGTGTGCTGCATTCATGTGGCTCCTCACTCCTCAAATAGAAGACCATTTGTCAGTCCTTCCAGAGTTTTTTTTTGTGATTGTTGTGGGAAAAAATCCTTGATTATGCAGCACGTTTTCTTAAATGCGATGGAATATGTGGGATATTTATGCAATTTCATGCGATGAAATTGCGGGAACTTGCAAAAACTGTGGTTTGATGAAAAAGAGAAACACCCTGCTTTTCAATGATGTTCATGTCCCGTAATTACGTCACTTCATAACGTTCCCATGGCAACATGGGAAAATGGCTGCATAAACGCAACATTTTTAAAATTTCTACTAAGATATATGTGACTTTTTTGCAACGAAAATGTGGGGATTATGAAATCATGCAAGCCCCGCATATTTTGCGCAGAAATCGGCAATTTATGCAGCGAAAGTGCGGCATATTTGAAAAAAAATGCGGCCTCCATATAAATATGTGGACTTTGGCTGATTATGCATTGAATTATGCGATCGCATAATCACGTTTTTCTGGAGGGACTGATTTGTCTGTATGATGTTCAATCTTTTCCCAAAGGCGTTTAAAGAATACGGCCTCTCACCGGTGTGTACTCTTACGTTACCGTTCAATGCTGACGTGTGACGGACTCGTTCACCGTGACCGTTTGGTTCGAGTGCTCGAACCGTCACCGCTCGAGTGGGTTCTCATGTGCCTTTTCATGTTCGACACGAGACTGAATCTTTGCCCGCAGGTCTTGCAAGGGTACGGCCTTTCGGCAGTGTGGGTCATCAGGTGCCTACTCAAGTCCGATACAGAATTGAATCTTTTCTCGCAGGTCTTGCAAAGGTACGGCTTGTCGCCAGTGTGGGTTCTCATGTGTGTCTTCATGTTGGACGCGTTGTTGAATCTTTTCCTGCAGGTCTTGCAAGGATACGGCTTCTCCCCTGTGTGGGTTCTCATGTGCCTGTTCACGTCCGACATGGTATTGAATCTTTTCTTGCAGGTCGCGCAAAGGTAGGGCTTCTCGCCAGTGTGGGTTCTCACGTGGATTGTCAATTCCCGATTGTTCCTAAAAGCTCTCCCACATTTTTTGCAAGGATAGGGCCGCTCGCCTGTGTGGGTTCTCGTGTGAACGGTGAACTCGCCATGGAATCTGAAAGTTTTGCGGCATGTTTTGCAAGAATACGGCTTCTCGCCTGTGTGGGTTCTCATGTGGATCGTTAATGCACTTGAACTTCTGAAATCTTTCCCACAGGTTTTGCAAGGATACGGCTTCTCACCTGTGTGGGTTCTCATGTGGATCGTTAATGCACTGGTAGTTCTGAAATCTTTCCCACATGTTTTGCAAGAATACGGCCTCTCGCCAGTGTGGGTTCTCATGTGGACTGTCAAATCCCCGTTACTTCTGAAATCTTTCCCACACGTTTTGCAAGGATACGGCTTCTCACCTGTGTGGATTCTCATGTGGGTCAAAAAGTTACAAGATTGTTTGAAATCTTTCCCACATGTTTTACAAGTAAACAACTTCTCACCTGTGTGGGTTCTCATGTGGACTGTCAAATCGCTTTTGAGTCGAAAAGCTTTTCCACATGTTTTGCAAGAAAACGGCTTCTCACCTGTGTGGATTCTCAAGTGTGTCTGAAGTTGTGAATTAGACTTAAAATCTTTCCCACATGTGTGACATTTAAAAGACGTTTTACCTGTGTCAGTATTACGGTGAATCTTTAACAAGTTAGGGTTGTTGACATTGTTGGTGTGGCTGTTGCTTTTGTGACGTCTTCTATTTGGTTTGGGCTCTGCTTTTCTAGTTGATCCCGACTCTCCATGCTCGCCTCCTCCCTGGTTTTTGCTCTCAGCTTCCTGAGAGTTGTGAGAGCGGAGCTGTGGGTCACTGTGTGCTTCGGACACCACAGAGGCTATAACTGGCATGTTGACTGCAGACTCTTCCTCTGCTGCACCGAGAGGGTCATCAGGATCCCAGTTCAGAGTCTGATCTTCACTGTGAGTAGGAGTCAACATTAAGACGTCAGTCTCCTGCTTCAGTGTGAGCTGCTCTCCCTCCTGACTGGTGCAGAGTCCCTCCTGTTCCTGTTTAATCTGGGGAGGCTTTGGCTCCTCCTGGTCCAGACTGGAGCTCCTCTCCTGAATCGCACCCTCCTCCTCCTCCTCCTCCTCCTTACAGACATGTTGCTGTGGGAGTTCTGGAGGGACAGAAAATAAAAGCAATATGATGCCAGTGTGATGGTAAAGAAAGAAATGCAGACGTGCGAGAAAAATAGTACCAGTTGTTTTTTTTCTGGGTCAAAATTTAAACTTTTTTTCTGCACCTTTTGACCTTTATGCCATCGTTTTTTAAACTTTTCCAGACATTTTTGTCACTTTTTTTAACGTTCTTTACTAAATGTTTTTTTCAAATGCTATGAAATTGAATACAACTTGTGAAGAGCGTTGTAGGGAGCCATCCACGTTATTTCTTTTGACAATTTGGTTGAAAGAAACCCACATTTCTGATATAGACTTTTCTTTTTGAAAATGGGTCAACTTTGACCCGAGGACAACAGGAGGGTTAAACACTTAGGGCGTTATATGATCCGTATCTCTGTTTTGTAGTTTCTATGAAAATAAATTGTATTCACCTTTGATCCTGTGTAATTTTATTTCAGGTTTCCAAACGACGTCCAACCGTCTGCGCTGACGGGTTATCTCTTCCTCGTACTTGACGATAGTATTTATTAAAACTCCGAATATTTCTTCAGCAGCAGCCGTCAGTCGCTCGTTGACAAACTGTCTCAGATGCTCAACTGAAGACATTGTTGTTTAATTACACGTATTCAAGTTTTACAGATGAACTAACCTCCCTAACTTACTAACCTGTTACCTGCATGGATGTATTAAGAGAACGGTTACCTGCAGGTAACGTAAACAGCAGCCCGTCTTCTGTTTACTTCCGCTGTTACACTGTTAAGTTCCGACAGTGAATTGTGCATATGTTTTTTGTTCCGCTTACAATTTCTGTTGAAGAAATATCGTTGCTATGCGATGCACACGAGAACATTCGCGAAACACTAGCTAGTACTAGTGCCCTTTATATTCTAAATATAGGGCACTAGCTAGTACAATATTCCTGGCCTATTCTGTGCATTTGGCTGTAGTAACAATAGTATAGCAAACCACGCAGTAAAATTGTGTTCCATCCCAAAAGAGAAAGTTTGTCGCCAACTTCAAGCAACAGAAAGAATTTCTGGTCCCTGTTTAGTCAGCCAGCCAACTCAAGCTAATAACGTTAGCTTTGTAGAGATCGTAGCATAGATATATACATATATAGATACGTATTCATATCTATAGATCGTAGTATTTCCCAAACTGAATAAATACTGTACCACATATGTAAACACAAAACCTAAGATATCTGCTGGAATTTCAAGCAACAGAGGCGATTTCCTGTCCCTGTTTAATGCTAGTCAAACAAGTAAATTTTAGTAAAGCTGAGCTAACGTTAGCTTTGTAGAGAGGGATTGCCCATAATAAATAATTAAAAATAAATATTTTTTCTATCGACAGGTTATTCTCCCGGAACCTCCATGTATTTAACATGTAGCAGCTATTTTGAGCATAGCGCTGTGTCGCTGGTACAGTTGATGGGATTCAAACATTTCCAATAACAGATATAATTCCAGAGTGAGGTAACAAATGTAGTCGTTTATCCCTATGAATCACTTTATATACATTTGTCGGGGAGTTTCTGTGTGTTCCACTGTGGTTCCTGATAACAAATGTTTCAAAAATAGTTTTGATTCAACTCTGTAATGTTAACCAGCTGTTTACCAGCCTTTAACCAACAACTCACTAGCTACTAGCATGATCAATCTAGAGCAGGGGTCTTCAACGTTTTTTAAGCCAAGGACCCCTCAACTGAAAGAGAGACAGAGCAGGGACCCCTTACTATGTATGATATAAAGTTGCATATTAAACTGGGCCTACAATAACGCCTAAAGCCTTTATACATACCATTTTTGCATAGAATACTAAACTATTAAAATAGCCCACTTGTTGGCATGATTTTGCCAGTAAGCCTATCATCAGTGGGAATTTATATTTGCTAATATTTTGGATTCATGTTAAGACTTTTTAATTTTAGAAAAGAATAACCCCTTGAGATGTAGCATCTATATATATATAGCATATAAAATAATTAAAATAATCTATGAATAAAATGTATAGTTTTATATCATTTTAGTAATACTTTAATATAAAAATATCACATTAATAATAGTGTATACATGTCCATGCGCGTGCTCCCTCTAGTGGCTTGCAGATGGAATCTGATATATTAAAAAAAATTAAAAATTAAATAAATTAATTTGAAAACACAATACTAGAACATTTCCAATAATAATACTTAAAATTAGGATAAGTTAAAAGTCATTTAAAATAAGTGTTTGTTTAAGTGTATGTTTTTTGTTTCGATATCAGCTTCCTACATATTTACGTTCATGAACAGAGATGACAAGATGTGATGGTAACATAGTAAGCAGAGGTAAAATTAATGCTTCAACAACACTCCAATTATGGCCCCAAAAAAGGAACTTTTAGGAAGAAAAGTATGGATGAGGAGGAATATATTTAGATTTTTTTATTTGTATTAATCCCATAATTATGATTATAATTTTTTTTAGCTCATATTTCTTTCGATTTAAAATTTAAAAAATATTATAATTATGACTTATTTCGCAAGTAGTACTTTTTATCTCATATATATCATCACAAAACCATGTTGAATATTTGTTTTTATTATCAAGGCAACGTTTTGATCTTAGTTTTGTTCTTTTACTGGCGGAAATGGGCTTCCATATTTTCCCGAATCTTTATGAAAAACAAACGGTTGAGCGGCCGTCCTCTCTCCGGATCCGCTTGCCGGATTCTTGAACGTTTTACTTTTACATTTCCGTTCATTTGAGCGAATATCGGTAAACAGGTTCCGTGTTTGCGGTTCTACTTTGGTTCGTACCTGGCTCGGCTGCACTCGGACCACACTCAGCCCCGCGGCTGCTCGGTCACATTCGGCTTTTGTCGTTCGGAGGAGGAATGGACGAAGCGGACTCGGCCACGAAAGCGCTCGGGCTGGATGAACCGCCCATCGACATGTCGCCGGTTGAGCAAGTGGGCTCGGATACCGAGTCGGAGGCCGAAGTCACCACAATGGCCGTGATGGCAGAACCGGGAAACATCGACATGGGACCCGAGTCCTTGCCGAATTCAGACGAGGCCGAGGCAGCATTTGCAGGCAAGGCGGGCTTTAAGCTAGCAGCAGGCCGCAGCTGTGCGGGTTGGCGGCGCTACAACAGTGTAACGATAATAATGTCGGTTAGCTTTACTCTGCAAGAACGTGAACAGAGAATAATCATATGCCGGGTGAATGTTATACTTCGTATAAATGGGAATTAGTAACAAAATTTAAACAACCATCGTATCTTCTACAGAGTTGTGGTAATTTACACAACAACAGTGTGTTTTGCCAAACTCCGTTAAATTATTGTGTAATTTAAAGATTTGTAACATATATATTGCATATCATCACATATGTATTATAGAGCACATATTCAGTTTACTTATTTAACAAGTCTTTATTAATTCGGCAATGACTGACATCATTAACTAACTACACAACTTTAATAAAATTCCAACTTTTAGAGCTGGTTTACACTGCTAGCACACCACCATATTGAACTGGTGGATTAAGATTAACTGTGTTTAAAGTTTATATTTCAGATTTGCTTGATGCATTGCATATGCCGAACTAAAGAGCTGTAACACTTAAGAAAAGTGCTGATTCTTAAATTATTGAATAGGTAAAGGTTATGCATTTCCTCCCATTATTCAAGATTAAAATGTCAGATATTGAATAATAGTGATTTAAAAAACAAAAAAAAAAACAGCCAGGCTGGTTGAGTGGTTTCCAAACAGCTCTGGAAAATAATAATAATTCCCATAGGTTGTAATAATAAATTCTGCATTAGAGTGATGTCTGAAATATTGAGAATGCAGCTGAGAATAACTATAGGGCTGCACAGTATGTCGTTTTTCAGTCCACTTAGATTTTTTTGAGTTAGTTGAAAGAGAGTACCCTACCCTTTAAGAAACTACCCTTTAAATGTATTTGTCATTTTTTTAATGGTGCTTTTATATATTCAATTCAATGTTCAATTTGTTTAATAAATGTGTGCTAAAAAAGGCAGAACTGAGTACACTTCCATATCTGTTTATTTATCGTCTGTAATCTAATGTATGCAGCCCTAATTGTAACCTTCATTACTGTGCAGCCTACTGCAACATCTGCTAAAAAACTCGTGTCATAATACTTCAGTTTGGCTGTGATGAATTGTATCCTAATGTTACAGGAGTACTGAAGGAACTATTATAACGGTAAAAATAATCATCTGGAGGTGGATGTGAAGATTAAATATTTGAATCTCTTGTTGTTGATCAGAGGTGACGGCTGTGACGGTGGCGGACGTTCAAACTGCAGAGGACAACGTTTTTACGACGACGGTTGCCACGTCAGGAAGTCTCCCTGAACACGTGCTGGTAGATGAACACACACTGACGGTCACGCTACTTTACATGCTCACTGTATATACAGAGCGTATATACAGTCCATGCTTTCACATCAGGTCAAAGGACAGCTTCAGTGTTTTTTAATTTCCAGACCTGTTTCTCATCATTAATAATCATGAACAACCTCAGTGTCACATCGTCCTCTGACATGTCCAGCAGACAGTCAGACAGCTCTGCTTTCAACCAGGGTCGGTTCTCTTGTTTACACTTTCACTTTGCAAACTAGCAAATTATTGTCCGTATATAAACTGAAACTTAGCTTCTGTTTTCCAGAAGCCGATGTGTTTGAAGGCACTAATAGAGTGAGAAACTATACAAAATAACTACAGTTCAAAAAGTTGAAATAAAGAGTGAGTAAAAGTATAAAGCAAAGTACCTTGAAATGAACTTAGTTACATTCCACCGCTGTAAAGGACCCTTAAAACTCCTGAAGGCCCACTAGAAGCTTCCAGTGCCTTCTACTGGCAGACAGTTGAACCTCCTCTTATACTGCACCTTCTTTTGCCTTCTTTTATCTAACTGTATTTACTTTGTGTGTGTGTGTGTGTGTGTGTGTGTGTGTGTGTGTGTGTGTCACACAGAGTGGGAGGACAACCCTGCAGCTGGGTGATGGTCTCAGTACCCGGAAGGCCACCTTGATTGTAGTTCACACTGATGGCAGCATCGTGGAGGCTACTGGCCTCAAATCTGCTGCCGCGATGGCACCAGGTGTGTGTGTGTGTGTGTGTGTGTGTGTGTGTGTGTGTGTGTGTGTGTGTGTGTGTGTGTGTGTGTGTGTGTGTGTGTTAGAGGGTGACACGGGAATCAATTGTCGCTCCCATCCCGAGCCCAAGAAAATACTCCCGTCATATCCCGATCGCGGGAATACTGTGACCCACGGGAGTCCCAAAAAATTGTCACCCTCTAGTGTGTGTGTGTGTGTGTGTCTGTTACCCTGTTTCCACAAACTGTGTTTTTAATAATGGCGGTCAGAACGTTTCAGTTGGTCACGATAACCCAGCCCCTGATGTAAGTAGGACTTGGTACGAGATCGCTTCAAGAGCAGCAAATATTTGGTGCCGCTCTGGAACAGTTTTCCTGGCCGAGAGCCTGTTTTTTTGGCTGGAGAATCTCGAAGAACTCGAGATTCGAGATTAGGCACCGGCTCCGAACCGGCCCCTTGAAATGCCTTGGTGGAAACAGGGTGTGTGCGTGTTAACCCTTGTGTTGTCCTCCCGGGAAAAAATCGAAAAGTAACCCTTTTTTAGATTTTCTTTTTCACCGTTCTTGATGTTCTTTTGAAGTTTTTGTCACTTTTTTCAAGGTTTTTGTTTCTTTTTTTTTCTGCGCTGTTTTTCTTTACCACCGGATTCACCGCTAACACCAACTTATTAGTTTTACACTTATTTTTGGAATTCATGACCAATAAACCTCATTCATATGACATTATACCTATTTTTTTGAGTTAAAAAAGAAGCTGAATTTATGAATTATTTGGACTAATATTTTAAATCAGAGGAACGTATGTTGAGAGAATCCCAGACTGGTTCACATCAAAGTTTAGTCAGGATACTGTTTTGAAACAATTCTATTTTTTTCTCTCCAAATGCTATACAATTTAATAAAACACCCAAAATCAAATGAAAGCGGTGAAGTGATTACTAATTATACTCAAAGAGCGATTCTATGGAACCATCCGTGTAATTTATTTACAATTTTGTTGAAAGAAACCCACATTTTTCTTATAGAAAACTTAAAAAACGGGTCAAATATAGGGCTGGGCGATATGGTTGAAAACTGTATCACGATATAAGTTTTTCATATCGGTCGATATCGATAATTATTGATATTTTTTATGACCTATTTAAAATAAGGACCAGGAGAAAAATATATTAAATTTAAACATTTTTATTTAAAACTTAACCCTGCTCTGATTATAATCCCCTCAATTATAAAAGCAGAAATGTCAACACAACCATGGAAAACATAATTAAAATGTAAACAGGTCTAAAATCACAATGAACACTTAACAATTATCTCTTAACATTAAGGTGCAAAATTAACGAATAAGTAAGAAATGCTTAATAAAGTGTCATAAAATAGTGCAAAGTGTTAGCTAAATATAAGAAACCTGAGAAGGAACTATTTTCTGCAGGTTTAGTGCTAGGTTGGTAACCTGGCTTCTGGACAGTGCTCAGCATGTCTGCCTTCGTTATTTCTTTGTAGCGTTTAGTAAGGCGCTGATGCAGAGTACCTCTCCATGGCGGTCTGCTGCTTGTGCCGTGTTGCAGCTGCAGATGTTGTTGGACGTTGATGGCGAATACGGCTGTGCTCGAAAGTGTGAGCGCTAAAGTGGTGGTAAAACAAGTTTATGGTCGTACCAGTGTTGGTGGGGACGACGGTCTGACGACATTGGTCTGACTACGGTCAGACTTATAAAATCCCCAAAACTGCCATACTGACTTTTCCTGTTTTATCAACAATTTCCTCGCTCGCTCCGGCACTCACTTTCCACTCCACGCCGGTTCTGTTATTGAAGAACACGAGACAGCGATGTGGCGCAACCAAACTTGATACTGTTACATGATTGGCTGTTAGAGTGTCACTCCCCACGTTGCTAGGTTGCCAGAGAGTGAGGGCCTTTGTTCATGCAACCAAACTTAATTCACAACCTCTGGTTTCTTCTGATGAAGAAAAACAAGTTATCGAACGTTTTATCGACCGCATTTTCTATTGATATTGATTATGTGTCTATCGCGATACATATCGTTATCGTTTTATCGCCCAGCCCTAGTCAAATATGACCCGAGGGTTAAAGTACTGACGAGGTCCGGATGTCTCTGAGGTGTCCATGTTGAACCAGGTTGTTAAAACAACCTGAACGTGAGGTATATCACTTTCTCCTGCTGATCTGCGTCTGTTTGTTTCATCCTCCTGTGCGTCCCTCAGGCCCACAGACTCCACCCACCCCGCTGACTCCACCCCAGGACAAAGACTCCTGCTCCAAGTACAACTGGGACCCCTCAGTGTACAACAACGAGCTGCCTGTCCGCTGCAGGAACACCAGCGGAGTTCTCTACAAGACCCGACTGGGATCAGGTAATCAACACAACTGTACTGTACACACTGGTGTTTCACACCGAAGATTAGCAGTAAAGCCGGCTTATGATGTGGTGAAGCCTAACCGCACTGCCTGGAGCCTGCCAGTCAGGAAGCTCCACATCCAACTCTCTCTCTCTCTCTCTCTCCTTCACGGAGATACAGCTGATCTCATTTCAATTCAAAGGGGCTTTATTGGCATGGGAAACAGACATTTGGGCTGCGTTCAGACCCAAAAAAAGCAAATGTCACTAAAACGGCCCACTTGTTTGGTGTCCTGTTGTGTTCTTTAACCCCCCACTGCAGCACAAAACAGTAGACTTAAAGGAACACGCCGACTTATTGGGACTTTAGCTTATTCACCGTATCCCCCAGATTTAGATAAGTCCATACATACCCTTCTCATCTCCGTGTGTGTTGTAACTCTGTCCAACGGTCCCACCGGTAGCTTAGCCTAGCACGGATCCTGAAGGTAATCGGTTCCAACTAGCCTACTGCTCCGAATATGTGACAAAATAACGCCAACATGTTCCTATTTACATGTTGTGATTTGTAGAGTCACAGCGTGTACAAATAACAAGGTCACATGAGACACAGCCGTCTTCTAACCGTATACATACTGCTACTTGGATGGAGTGATATGCTTGCAGCACCTGAGAAGCCCCGAGCAGAGAGTAGCAGTGCTTCGCCTTTCTGAGAATATAGTTCCTAGTTTATATACAGTTAGAAGATGGCTGTGTCTTATGTGACCTTGTTATTTGTACACGCTGTGACTCTACAAATCACAACATGTAAACAGGAACATGTTGGTGTTATTTTGTCACTTATTGGGAGCAGTAGGCTAGATGGAGCCGGTTACCTCCAGGATCTGTGCTAAACTAGGCTACCGGTGGGGCCGTCGGACAGAATTACGACACACACGGAGATGAGAAGGGTGTGTATGGACTTATCTAACTCTGGGGGATACGGTGAATAAGCTAAAGTCCCAATAAGTCGGTGTGTTCCTTTAATATTTCACAATTACTGTTTTCCGTCAAATCGTTTATAGATCTCGACGTTTCCGAACGCACTTGAATGCATCTTTCAAAAAGTTTGGGAACCAGTGGTCTAAAAGAACCTGAATCAGACTAAATACAGCTCCTCGTTGCTGTGTGGTACTGTGTTCTTGAGTAGTTTGTCCTGTTGTCACCCCCGCTCACAGCGTTGTTTCGCTTCCAGGGGGCAAAGGTCGCTGCATCAGACACAACCAGCAGTGGTTCACCCCCACTGAGTTCGAAGGTCTGGCGGGAAGAGCAAGCAGCAAAGACTGGAAGAGGAGTATCAGATACGCTGGCAGACCTCTGCTCTGCCTCATACAGGTACTACTGGGCTATTACTTCTGTAATACTACACTCTAATACTGCAGTACTGCGCTGTTTTAAGCTATACAAATGTGTTAGAAGGCACTATTAGAGTGAGAAACTATACGAAATAACTACAGTTCAAAAAGCTGAAATAAAGAGTGAGTAAAAGTATAATGCAAAGTACCTTGAAATGAACTTAGTTACATTCCACCGCTGTAAAGGACCCTTAAAACTCCTGAAGGCCCACTAGAAGCTTCCAGTGCCTTCTACTGGCAGACAGTTGAACCTCCTCTTACTTTGTGTGTGTGTGTGTGTGTGTGTGTGTGTGTGTGTGTGTGTGTGTGTGTGTGTGTGTGTGTGTGTGTGTGTGTGTGTGAGCGTATCCTGAACCCCCACGCTGCTTCCTGTACCTGTGCAGCCTGCTGTGATGACCTGTCAGGGGTGAGTTAACAGGGCTGGTCCTGGTCCTTGATCAGTGATGAAATAAGTCATCAGTTAGCTATTTACAGAGGTGGGAAGTAACGAAATACATTTACTCACGTTACTGTGTTGAGTAGTTTGGTTGTGTATTTTGTATTTTTCAAGTAGTTTTTAAAATCGGTTATTTAAAATGTACTTGATTACGTTTTGAGCTACATTACAAATCGCATCCGTTACCGAGTAAAAAAAAAAAAACTTTGACTAACGAAAACCGCGCCCGGAACCACTATAGTGACGAATGATCAGCATCTAGCCGCCAAGTCTTTCTGTTGGAGATTAAGAACGAGATTGAGGTGGATCAGGCGAGCGACGACGGTTCAGAGACAGTTTCAGTAGAAATGCTAGCTGAAACATCGAATTCTGCTGCCCAAAACGACGAAAATCCTCGGCCACATATGAAAGGTTTTTATTTTTCATTTAAATTCAAGAGGGCCAATAGTATCATCATGCAATGCCAGATGTGCCTGCCAGAGGTGACCGAACTGGCAGCATTCAATAACTCCACGTCTAATCTGCGGAAGCATGTTTTGGTAAGTATTTGTGCATTGGTACTTCAACACAAACTTTTCATGACTAATAGCAAATTGCCAATTAGCAAAACAACATGTTTCGTGGCATTACTAATTTTTGTCTAGCACTAGCAACACGTAGGACAGCGTATGTAGGACACCGGCTCAATTAATTCACATACATCTCATTAGCTCATACGGGCTACTTACATACCTGCAAACTAGTCGCTTTTCGGCGAAAATCGCCGCTTTGGATGGGAAAATGTCATCCACGTGAATCGTGTAGATCTGAAGAGGGGGGTCCGAGACCCAGTGCTAATATGGCCGTGTTACCTTAACAACCGTTATCTTCTGGACCAAATTGCAACGCGGATTTCGGTGCCTTATTTACGTGCCACTGAAATGCCTGCACTTCTCTCTGATGCTTCGAAACGGACGTTAGAGGGAACTGAAAAATCGCCGCACGGGGCGCTAGTTAACACTACACTTGGCAGCAGCTAACGTTAGCCTAGCGTTAGCTAGCAGCTGGAGTAAACACGGTTAAAATGCTAAGAGCTAAACAGTGTAAAAAATTGTCTGTATTTCACTGGAGAGGAACTTATGACTGTGTGCAGTTGCTGTTGTTGGAAAAACAACACAGATGTTGCGTTCACTTGAAACTCACCTCGCCAGCCTCGTGCTGCATTCAAAGTTATTGTAAAATACTCTTTTCCCATCTAGTGGTTGTTTTTGTCATTTAACAGGAATTTACTGGGGAAATAAGTTATTACATTTTTAATAAATCATTTAATTTTGACCCTGTGGCCTTAGCAATACGCCGTTCTTTAACGTCGCCGACTGTCATTTGTGCTCCTTTTTTAAAAAAAGAAAAAAAAAATAGAAACAATATAACATAAATATATATATATTTAAATCTTTCGGTTCAGAGACCGTTTTAAAAGTATCGTTTTAGCACCGGGAAAATGTTGTGTTTTCCCTTTATTTTCTTTGTCACCTTTTTCAGCCCTTCTGAGTTTGCAGGTATGTACTTAGGTGTGTGTTTGGGATTTATGGGGGTAGAGATCCCCCATGCCCCATTTGACAGTTTTTCTTTTTTTAATGCAACTAAGTAACTTTTACTTAAATTACATTTTAAATGAACTACTTTACTTGAGTAATTTTTCAGATAGGTAATTTCACTTATACTTGAAAAATATTTCATCAAAGTATTGGTTCTTTTACTTGAGTACAATATTTTAGTACTTTTTCCACCTCTGGTTATTTAGTTAGTCATCAGTGAGACTGTTGATGATATGTAAATGATCCTCCAGCAGAATATCCAAACATGATCTGCTCCAGATTGGGTGGTTTTCTTCTCAGTTTGGCTGTTTTTTTTTTATTTAGTTTGGACGGTAAAAGTTGGTGGAGATAATATGTTTCATTATTGTAACCAAGATTTTTTGGTAACAGGAGGTGCATCTTATGATCAAATGCTTTATTTTCCTTCTTGCACTCAGTCACAGGACATTACAGGAAAGATCTGAGGGGACACGTTATATCATTTTCTTCTGAACAGCAAGGTTGAAGGGTCACTTTGGAAACAAAATATGTTATATAAAATATGTATATGTATGTATGTTATATGTTAATACATGTTTTGCTGTCATTTTGTTCATCTGATAAACTAAAGGTGTTAACTGATAAATTGAAGAAATAATAGTTTGTGTTTGTCTGATTCTCTGCTTCTCTTCAGTGTCAAAAGGATGGAGAGACCCTGGAAGCAGAAAACATCAGTATGGTAAATTTAATGTAACTGTGACCTCATTATCTCGTACACACTGAAAGGTACTGAGAGTTCATATCAAATGTCTGGTCAGATCTCTAATCACGTTTTTCTTATAATTTGATCAGATAGTTCCTGATTCAATTGATCATTTCACCAGTTTTTTAGACCTTTTTGTACGACTGCATGTGTTTCGACTGCAGTGACTGAAGTAACTAAGAACATTTACTCCATTACTGTACTTAAGTACAATTTTGAGGGAGTATTTCCATTTTCTGCCTCTTTATACTTCTACTTCACTACAATTATTTGATAACTTTAGTTAATTTAGCAAATTTAGATTAATATAAAACATAATTGACAAACCGTTACGATGTATTATTCTAGATCAAGATTGAAATGAACAACTACCCAGCAGTATATAGTAAGTAAAATGAGCTCCACCGTTACCAGCTGCAACATTAAACTTTACAAACACATTAATGCATAAATCACTTGTAATCCACTAATATAATAAACGTGATTCTGAAATGGGTCATTCTGCATAATGAATACTTTTACTTTTGGCACTTTAAGTACATTTTGATGTTAATACTTTTGTACTTTTTACTTTAGTAAGATTTTGAATGCAGAACTTCTACTTGTAATTAGGGATGCACCAAATCTAGATTGTTGGGGTTTCGGCCGAATACCGAATCCTCAGGTTAAGATTCAGCCGAAACCGAAAACCGAATCCTCCTCCCATCCTCAGTCCATTAACACAGTAAACGCATTAATGTATGTAATGTACCTGAAGTTGCTGCATTTTGGCTGCTGTCTGTAGATTCCTTCATGCACAACTCGTATTCTTTCGGATATTTCAGACCAAATGTTGTAACAGCAGCCATGTTGTGTATAGTTTAGGGTCCTCGCCACCACCAGACAGATCGGCGTTGCAAACTGAACATGTAGCTGGACTTGAACGGCCTTCTTCTGACTGAAAGTACTGCCAAACAGCAACTTTTTCTGCTCACGAGTTCCATTTCCACTTTCTCACAGCATACTGCATTGAACGCTCCGCCTACGTAAACACCTTCCCGTAATTACCTCGACCAGCGTAGTGCAAGGGTAGGGTTCAGTTCGGTGAAAAAAAATTCTAAGGTTTGTCAGAAACCAAACCCTGTGGAAAAGCCCAATATTTGGCCGAAGACAAATCCTGGTTACTGCTTGTTAAGTTTTTCTCCACTGTGGTAGTACTGCTTTTACTCTAGAAAAAGATCTGAGTACTTCTTTCACCACTGAACATTTGACAACTTTGGTTAAAAAACAAACAAACATCAACATGTTTTTCATCTCATTGTAGCTGATTTCATCTCATGTCTCCTCTCTATCTCCTTTCTTCAGACGGGTCCAGTCCGCCTCTTCGTCCCGTACAAGAGACGCAAGAAGGACAACGAGCCTCCCGTTATCTCCCCCAAAAAAGAACTTCCTGCTACCAAAAACATCACGCTGACCCCCGGGACCACATGTACGACAACGTTTTTTTAGAAGCTTTTTTGACGTCTGTCAATGCACGTCTCATAAAACAGATACGTGTATCGATCCACACTGTATCGACTCTGTGCATTTTAACGCTTCACATCTATTTTTTTTATTGAGTTTAGTGAAGCGTAATCATCATAGATAGCTGTTTAAGTCACACAACTAGTGCTGGGCGATATGGAAAAAATCAGATATCACGATATTATTGACCAAATACCTTGATGCCGATACTGCGACAATATTGTAGGGTTGACTATCGGTGCTTAAGAAAAATATTTTCACAATGAGATTTTAGAAAAATAATCGTCAACAATGTGGTTATAATGATTAAGTGGTTAAAGGCCGGTCACGTCTCACTTCCGTCTCGCTTACAATGGGGGATTCACTGTGATGTGTGATTGCGATTTGTGCAGGTTTATGTCAGATTATTTCACAAATTCATGTGCTCAGAGTCAGTACAGCTTGTCTTAAAAAGTTTTTAGATTAGTCATGTCATCATTTCATGACTTCTAACTATAGCCCGACCGATAAAGGATTTTTAGGGCCGATAACGATACAAATATTTGGTGATTCAAAAATCCAATATTCCGATATATCGACCGATATATATTTAAAAAAATATATAAAAATCTAGGTGCTGGAAAGGAGGGTTCGGCCGATAGTCGAACCTCGGGTTGAGGAGGAACAATGCGGATTCCGTCCTGGTTGTGGAACAACGGACCAGCTCTTCACTCTCGCAAGGATCCTGGAGGGAGCCTGGGAGTATGCCCAACCGGTCTACATGTGTTTTGTGGATCTGGAGAAGGCGTAGGAACGGGTCCCCCGGGAGATACTGTGGGAGGTGCTGCGGGAGTATAGGGTGAGGGGGTCTCTACTCAGGGCCATCCAATCTCTGTATGACCAAAGTGAGAGCTGTGTCCAGGTTCTCAGCAGTAAGTCGGACTCGTTTCAGGTGAGGGTTGGCCTCCGCCAGGGCTGCGCTTTGTCACCAATCCTGTTTGTAATATTTATGGACAGGATATCGAGGCGTAGTCGGGGTGGGGAGGGGTTGCAGTTTGGTGGGCTGGGGATCTCATCGCTGCTCTTTGCAGATGATGTGGTCCTGATGGCATCATCGGCCTGCGACCTTCAGCACTCACTGGATCGGTTCGCAGCCGAGTGTGAAGCGGTTGGGATGAGGATCAGCACCTCTAAATCTGAGGCCATGGTTCTCAGCAGGAAACCGATAGAGTGCCTACTCCAGGTAGGGAATGAGTCCTTACCCCAAGTGAAGGAGTTCAAGTACCTTGGGGTTTTGTTCGCGAGTGAGGGGACAATGGAGCGGGAGATTGGTCGGAGAATCGGGCGCAGCGGGTGCGGTATTACATTCAATCTATCGCACCGTTGGACGAAAAAGAGAGCTGAGCCAGAAGGCAAAGCTCTCGATCTACCGGTCAGTTTTCGTTCCTACCCTCACCTATGGTCATGAAGGCTGGGTCATGACCGAAAGAACGAGATCCAGGGTACAAGCGGCGAAATGGGTTTCCTCAGGAGGGTGGCTGGCGTCTCCCTTAGAGATAGGGTGAGAAGCTCAGTCATCCGTGAGGAGCTCGGAGTAGAGCCGCTGCTCCTTTGCGTCGAAAGGAGCCAGTTGAGGTGGTTCGGGCATCTGGTAAGGATGCCCCCTGGGCGCCTCCCTAGGGAGGTGTTCCAGGCACGTCCAGCTGGGAGGAGGCCTCGGGGAAGACCCAGGACTAGGTGGAGGGATTATATCTCCAACCTGGCCTGGGAACGCCTCGGGATCCCCCAGTCGGAGCTGGTTAATGTTGCTCGGGAAAGGGAAGTTTGGGGTCCCCTGCTGGAGCTGCTCCCCCCGCGACCCGACACCGGATAAGCGGACGAAGATGGATGGATGGATGGATAAAAATCTAGAAACGCGTAACAAAACATAAACCGATTTCCCTAACATTAGTTATTTGTAGTTATTTATGAGTCCTCACTAAAATAATACGATAATGCGGTTTAAAAATGAACTTGTTTGTTTTATTGTCACAACAGAACAGAGGAACATCAAAATATATTAAAGTTCTGATAAATAAAATTTATAAAAATACAAACTTAAGATATTAAACTTAAAGGGTTAAACACGAGTGTTGCCAACAGGGAGGCTGTAGAGCGCCCTCTGGTGGACATGCTATGCAACGCCAACACTCACAACATGGTTGAAGGGTGTTTTGTCCGTTTTTATTTTATTTTTTAAATATTAATTTATCGGCCATTATTATGCCGATACCAATTGTTTGGAAAATGCCTAATATCGGCCGATAATATCGGCCCACCTACTTCTTCCCCAACACTCATCGTGTGAGGCTCCTCTGATTTAAATTAAATGATATGAAATATGAACGACTTTTCAAATGTCTGACACGTCCGTCCTCCACCAACAGTCACGGTGTCCCCGTCAGGACAGTTCACCACCTCCGGCACCTTGACCTTTGACCGCACTCCGACGAGCGACGCCACCGCCGCCGCCGCCGCTGCTGCCGCCATCATCTCCGAAGGCTCGGCGCAGAGCGAGGTTTTCGCCAGCACAGCAGGTACCAGGTCCATCACTGTTACCATTCACACTGTCTCATCATCTGTATTTTAGTCTATATCGACGGTCCACTTCCTGGATTGTTCAGGTGCCGCCGGAAATTACACCTGATGCCCGTCACCTTCCGCTTTTGTTGTGTTGTCTTGTGTGTGTTGGCGTTCTAACCTCCGGTGGATTTGTGAGGACTATGGTTAACTGCTCCTCAGATCTCTGCAGGGTAAATCCAGACAGCTAGCTAGAATATCTGTCCAATCTGAGTTTTCTGTTGCACGACTAAAACTACTTTTGAACGTACACATGTTCCACCAAAACAAGTTTCTTCCTGAGGCTATTTTGCAGAGGCACCATCATTGAATCTGCCCGTTTAGCACCGCCCAAGACGATTGTGATTGGTTTAAAGAAATGCCAGTAAACCAGGGCACGTTTTTCTCCCATCCCGGAATGCTGTGTGAACTAGCCAGACCCTCCTCCGCCATGCTGTGGAGGGAGGTCTGGCAATGCGAGACTATCTGTAGTTCTTTTTTTTTTAGCCATGTTAGCTGTAGTCTGTCAGTTGCTCCACCACTTGACTGTTTCAGACTGAAATATCTCAACACCTTTGTGCCGACATTCATTGTGGCCAAACGATGAATCCTGCTGTCTTTTGCGATTCCTTGACTTTTCCTCTAGCGCCACCAGCTGGTCAATATTTTCACTTAAACTTTGTCGGTTGTACAGGATTTTTAAAGTGCTCATATTATGCTTATTTTCAGGTTCATAATTGTATTCAGAAGTTATATCAGAATAGGTTTACATGGTTTAATTTTCAAAAAACAGCATATTTTTGTTGTACTGCACATTGCTGCAGCTCTTCTTTTCACCCTGTGTGTTGAGCTCTCTGTTTTAGCTACAGGTTTAGTACCTAGGTAAGGACTACTAGCCAGTCAGAAGCAGAGTATGAGGGCGTGCCATGCTAGCAGCTGGCGAGGCTGGACTACAATAGAGCTGTTAGTGAACAGTGTTTTCTGTTGGAGATGGTAAGTCCCTTCGGGGGGGACTTTGGTCTTTTTCACTTTGTAAACCTATAACGTGCACAAAAAAGATATATAACACAATAAAGGAAAGGGAAAAAGCCAAAAAGCATAATATGAGCACTTTAATGTGTCTTCCTCCTTAATTATCTTTCCCACAATTCTATGCATCGCCGCGAACCTGCAGCCTATCCATCAGGGAAGCACCGCAGCTGCTGTTTAATACGCCTGTCGTGTTGCGGTAATGAACTCTCAGGAGAGGCCGGCTCGTGTGACTGATTTCTCTGTCCGATCCTAACCTCCTCTTTAAAGAACCAATCAGACTGCATGTCCTCACTCCTTCCGTTAATACAGGGACTAACGCTGAACAATATTATTATCAATGTTTGTTATAATTAATGTTTTCTGGGGCTGATATTTTCTGTTATAATCAGCTGTCAAAACACACGAATTCAGAACTCAAAATGTTAGAAATATTGGAAATATCTGTAAAACTGTTGTGGTTGGCTTGAAGGCTCACACACACACACACACACACACACACACACACACACACACACACACACACACACACACACACACACACACAGAGCAGTGATCCAGTTGTCAGTACTGTCTCTTTGTCCTCTACCCTGAAGTTAATGATACACCAACACAGGTGTGTGTGTGTGTGTGTGTGTGTGTGTGTGTGTGTGTCAGATGTAAAAACATCTGTGAGAAGACATACATTAATTCAAGAATCCACATAAATAACTCAGATTTTGAAATTATGAAGCTGTTCCTCCTTCATATTCATTTATTTATGTTCAGCAGGAGAACAGCAGGGGGCAGTGATGTATCTGCTGCTGTATAACAACCACAGTATAAAGAATTAAAACCAGCTGACAGAATAACGCGACATTGGTTGGTGGAGCATTAATATCCAGGCGAGAAAGAACTGCATACATTCTTAAGAATACTACCTGGGGACGTAATATGAAGAGAAACGTACGGATAATAATAAGTCTTAGTTCTGTGTCCAACTATGTGTAAACATCTGAAGTTCTTTCTAAAAGCTCTTTACAACCAAATGTTTGTTTGTCCTCAGAAGTTGAACTAGTATTGGTAATATAAGAGCATAAATAAATGAATAATCTGTGTATTATTAATGCACTAACCTTTAAATCATGTTTAGTTTCCTCGATAGAGGCCTGAAAGATTGACTGGTGATAAAGTGATTGATTGATAGATAAGGCTTGACTGTGGTTGGTTCTAGCGCCTTTTTAGGACAATATTAACAGTAAATCAAAATACATTATAAATGTTTGTTTTTTACTGGCAAATGTGGGAATCAAACCATTTGAGAGTATTCTTCCGAAGTACTCTTTTCAGCCGTGGGTAGTACTATCACATTTTCAGCCCTGTAAAGAGTACTTAAGCCAGTTCAGCTATATGATTAAAATAAAATATATATGAAATATAATTAAATATATGAAATAGAGTAAATTAAATAATTTTGGTATAATTAGGTATAATTTCCTACAAGTGAGGATTATTGTCCATGAATTCCAAAAATAAGTGTAAACCTAGTGGTAATAACTTGGTGTTTGGTGGTTGGGTAACAAAAGCATCAAATCATTAAAAAAAAGCGACAAAACAGAAAAAAAAGAATCAAAAGTGTCGAAGAAAGGGATATAAATGTCAGAAAAAGCGTTCAATAGGTGTTGATTTTTCATTTTGACCCGGGAGGACAACAGGTGCACGGTGGACGGGAAGACAGCACAAGGGTTAACTCTGGATTTATCTGCTGGGAGAACACACTGTTTATTTTTGTCCAGCTGATTGATGTCCGGCTATTTTTGGAATCGTTTGCTCTCAGAGGAGCTCCGAGCTGTCGGTGACACAGGAATATATTGCGTATGTCGGTTAGAGATGAATGTATCGAGGACACAAAGACACAGTGACCTAGATCTGCTCAGACCACCTGTTTGGTTTGATTCTACGTACTTTAGTTCTACATTGAGCATCTGGAGGACTGATGGAGACCTGAAATGTTTGCGGATGTTCAGGAATCAAAATGTGAAAGTTTTCAAAAACATGATAGACTTGTTTGGATTTTACATTTATCAAAGTTTTCTTAAAGTGCTCATATTATGCTTTTTGGCGTTTTCCCTTTTTGTGCATGTTCAAAGTGAAAAAGCCCAAAGTTCACTTTGGGGCGTCTTCCAGTAAACTAACATGATGGATCATCTGTTCTTTCAATCTTTATATTGATTTGGGTATAATGGCATGGCTGGATAGCTAGCTTGTCTTGTTGTTAAACATACTGTTAAACTATATTTACCGATTGTCAACCGTACAAAATGTTATTGACTTTGAGTCTTGCTAGCGTAGCGTTAGCTTTCGGACTATATAAATATCTGCCTGTTGCTAAGCGCAAGTCGAAACTAAGGTTTGTCCTATTTACTGGAGCAGTGAGCAACGTTTGCATGTGCTTTGCATAAGAACTAGTGCTGTCAAACGATTAAAATATTTAATCGCATTAATGTCATAGTTAACTCGCAATTAATCGCACATTTTTATCTATTCCTAATGTCCCTTGATTTCTTTTTGTCCCATTATTTTTTCTCATTTTAATGCTCTTATCAACATGGAAAAGTGGATCCGCTTGCTTTGTGCTTTTGTCGCCTGGCTTTGACGAGGGGGCAGAGAATTCGCATCAGCTGGGTGCTCGGCCATCAGCTGTGTGCTCGGCCATCAGCTGTGCGCTCGGCCATCAGCTGTGCGCTCGGCCATCAGCTGTGCGCTCGGCCATCAGCTGTGCGCTCGGCCATCAGCTGTGCGCTCGGCCATCAGCTGTGCGCTCGGTCATCAGCTGTGCGCTCGGTCATCAGCTGTGCGCTCGGCCATCAAGTGGTATTTCAGACTGGACGTGCTGCGACGACAGCTCAGTTCACAATGACAAAACACACAGATCTCTTTGGTCTTGTCAATGGAACCATTTGGCAACTTTTTAAAAGTAAACTTTCTATTCAGAATCTTATTGGCGTCCATTTTGGCATCTCGCGCTCACCATCCACTCAAAACGTAACGTTAGCCTGCTACTCTTTGGCCGGCTCGCAAGCCCAAAGTGTAAAGTGTGCGCGCCGTGCTTGTTGTTGTGTTTCCGGTCTAGATAGATCCGGTGTGGTGTTGTAGTTTTTCTAACGTTACTAGTTGTTGCAACAGCATGTGGAAAAAACTACAAAGTTTGCTTGGCCAAAAATAACATTAATCTCGCGATAAAAAATGTTACGCTGTTAAAATGGGTTTGCGTTAACGCCGTTAATAATGCGTTTAACTGACAGCACTAATAAGAACCTTATGGGATGGGAATGATTGTTCCAGATATTAGTCAAACCCTCAGGTTTTTGCAGAGAAAGAGTTAATGTTGATTAAAAAAAAAAAACTTTAGATTTTTTACAGAAAGCTGTAGTTGGTGTGAAACGGTGTGTTGTACTTGGGTATTTTATTGTGCCTTCTATACTGACTCTTTTTTATCTCTCTTCTTCTCTCTCTCTCTCTCTCTTCCTCTCTGTTCTCTCTCTCAGTGCTGACGGCGCTGCCGGCGCTGGCCATGACTCCTCAGCCGGTTCAGGCCAAGATGGCGGTGACAGTGACGGCGTCGTCGTCGTCTCCGTCGGTGGGGCTGGTGAGCGGGCTGGAGGGGGGGCCTGTAGGGGGGGTGGGGCCTGTAGTGGGGGTGGGGCCGGGGGTCAGCGAGGGGCAGAAGAGCACCTGGCTGTACCTGGAGGAGATGGCCAACACGCTGCTGAGCAACGTCCAGCAGCTGAAGGCTCTGATCGAACAGGCTAAAGACTCTGCAGGGGACACTGCAGGGGTCAAAGGTCAGGGAGGCAGGAAGGAGGTGAGCTCACACACACTCACACACACACACACACACACACACACACATACTAACATACATGAATTAAGATTTAGATCAGTAGCATTAACCAGAAATTATTACAGAATGATGAGATTTTATTACTGAGTTACTGTGTGTGTGTGTGTGTGTGTGTGTGTGTGTGTGTGTGTGTGTGTGTGTGTGTGTGATGTGTGATGTGTGTTCAGTGTAGTCTCAGTCAGTCGTTTCAGAACCAGATCACGTTTGAGCAGCCTGATGACTCGGAGGCCAAGAGGAGCTCTGAAAACATAACCGAGATCATCATCAACGTATGTTACACGCACACAGACACACACACACAGACACACACAGACAAACACAGACACACACAGTAGTATTCAACCTGAAACAGGATGTAGTCCCTTTGCAGTCAGTAATATTTACGTAACATTCTGACTTATTTCAAACTGGTTTGTTACCTGTTTGTATCTCCTGTGTTCATGTGTGTCCACCTGCAGCAAATGTGTGTGAACTGCGGCCGGGTGGCGATGAGCGAGTGTACAGGCTGTCACAAGGTCAACTACTGCTCCACCTTCTGTCAGAGGAAGGTAAGACTCACCTGAGAGATCCTCTGGAGTACAGCCATGTTTATCTTTTGATTTCTTTCTCTCTTTTTTTTTTTTTTTTCCACAAAAAAAGTCTCCTTAAAAATCGAGAGAGAGTGTCTTCTCCGAGGTAGTCAGCCGAAACGCCGAGTAGCCTATCTAACTTTAAAAAAAGTCAACGTTAACATTTGATTTCACACGTCCTGGGTCTCGTTGAACATCACCCTACTGAGCCAACTAGGAGAAAGAGTAAGGCCTCATCGCCTCATATCTATGGCAGTGATAACAACTTACAATATCACGCTCATTTAATCGGTTGATAACGTTCAAATCGGGTGGTGTGATTCCAAACATATGAACACTGTTTTCTAACACAATCTGATAGACAATGATTTGTTTACAAACTCAAATGGAAAAGATACCTGTTGTATTTGGTACATTTATTTCTTTTTTACGGTGCTCTTGAGCAAGGCACCATACCACCCCCCAACCACTCAGGGCGCTGGTCCAGCACTGGCAGCCCACTCACTCGGACATCTCTCCATTTGTGCATGAATAGGTCCTGAGCATGTGTGTGTGTGTGTATTTCAGGCCTGTGTGTAGTGATTTCAAAAAGCAGAGTGTAAATTGTAATGTCCCCACTGGGGATCAATAAACAGTATAAATTATTATTATTAAAATAAATTATTATTATTTTCACAAGCAGAAATTAGCTTTATTTATTAGCTGTTAGCAACAGTTAGCTGTTTGGAGGCTTAACAACAAACTGCTGTTATGGAGACTTTTATCAGGGTGACAGTAAAAAGAAACATATCATTGAAGATAGATACGTTTCTTTTTTTCTTCACTGCAGGACTGGAAGGAACATCAGCACACCTGCTGTCAATCAGTAGGGGGCGTGGCTGTTCAGGAGGAGGAGCCAATCACAGCCCTTGACATGGACAAAGTGAAATGAAGGTGCCCACCAAACACGAGGTCATCACACAGGAATTCCTTATATGGTGCAAAGAGGAGCGAGTCTGTTTTGAAGACTTTGAATCTCCCCACTGGAACTTTTATTGTGAAAAGTCCCCTCAGACCGACAGGAAAAGACCTGATCTCTGATCTGCTGAGAGACGAACGTATAAATGCGTTAAGACTTTTATATTTGTAGAGCGAAGTTGGATTTTTTTTTCACCTTCGAATGAGTTTTTCTAGCAGTTTATTATGATGTTATAGAGGATGATAACACGGTTTAGGGCTGAAACTAACTGTTATTTTCATTATGGATTAATCAGTCAATTATTTTCTTAATTATTTATACCCATAATGATTTTTTTTTTATTTCTTATCTTCCCTGTTGTTTTATGTAACAGTATTGTACTGCCATTTTGACTCCAGATAAACTGATTTAAATCTCCGTCCAGAGAACGTTCTGGTTAAACAAAGGTCAACCCATCAATAAAATAAAACAATATTAAATTAACCCCGGTCTCCACCCCCGCCAATACTCTGAGATGAGTTATCTCTGTGTGTCTGTTGTTAATGGTATTTGTCTTTATCGTTTTGAGGCACGATCAGTTGTTGTCTGATTAGAAAAATATTTGATTATTGGAGTTTCTTTGTTTTTTCTTCCATCTAAAAGACCCCCGTTTTTTTTTTTTTTATTATGTGACCATTTCAGTTTGAGTCTGTTTTCTATGAAGAACCCCAGAGATACTTTGTGTAAATGTTATCTTGTGTTTAACAAGATTATAACATGATCATCTTTTAGGATTTTGAAGCACTGTAGTTTATTTTTGTTCAAGTGATTCAAACTCAGTAGCTCCAAAAAGACAGAAGTGAGCCGAGAGTGTATATACCGCCAGTATTAAACCATCTAATGAAACTGAATTTAATTTATAATAAGTCAGAAGAGACTTTTGTTGTCATTCACATCGTCTGATGTTTATTTAATTAAGTTAATAAAATCGGATTTCAGGTGGTATTTTATTTTTCTCTTGAGTCTCTCAGCATCATTCCTCTGGATTTCTGTGTATTCTGTTTCACATACATTTTTCATTATATGCTTTCATATTGAGTTGTCTGTGTTTAGCAGCGGAAGACAGAGTTTAGTTTTTAATATCTCAGACAGTCTGCAGTCAGGTGATCCGTCACGGTGACTCCTGATGAATCAGCTGAGACATGATGACATTTGATTCTGCTGCGTCTCGGTCCCAGCGGCGCTCAGACGTCTGCTGCTGCTTGCTGACAGTGAAGGTGACATCCCCCCCAACACACTCCCGCCCACAGGAACAGACATTTACTACATTAACATTAATTAGGATCTGTACATCTAGGCAACTTTAAAGGTCTTCTTTAAAGAATAGGGTCAGATTGTTTGTTTTAAAGGGGAACTTTTAGGGCGCCCGGATAGCTCAGTTGGTAGCGCGGGCGGTTTACTCCTCGATGCAGTGGGCCCGGGCTCGACTCCGAGCTGCGGCCCTTTGCTGCATGTCATTCCCCCCCTCTCTCTCCCCTTTCATTTCTTCAGGTGTCCTGTCAAATAAAGGCCTAACAATGCCCAAAAAAATAATCAAAACAAATAAAAAAGGTGGGGGAACTTTGATGCTAATCATCAGGTTTCTATCATATCTCGTATTTTGGGTTTCTGGAACATGTTTACATGCTTTAATGTTTCTGTCTGTTACAGCCGGGTGAATGACCGTTAACGGGAGTATAGCAGCACTTTTTACCGTGAAAAAAATCCTCAATAAAGGCTCCCAAACCAATAACTACATAACCAGACAGGAATTTGATCCAAAATTGGGGAGAAATGACCAACATCGGCAATCAAGATTACAGGTACGCCCTGTTATTAGCATGTAGCTACACGTAGCAGTGTATGTACTGTAAACACTACAGTTATGTGCCTGGGGCACATGACCATGTAACCACACTTAGCTTGAGCCGAGAGTAGGAAAAAACAGTTGGAAGCGGAGCGTTCAGAACGGTTAGAAATCTGAGGTTTTTGTTACATTTACCTCATTATTTAAAGCTTGGGTCCCGTTTAATATGAACATTCGTTCCACATAAAGAGTTTTAGTAGGGTGACCATATTTTGATTTCCAAAAAAGAGGACACTCGGCCTGGCCTCGAGACAAATCCAGGTGATTCTCAGAGGTTAATGAACATGCTTTATTATGCCTCAATTGTGCAAAAATAACTTCTGTAATAAAATAAAATCTGTACCAACATGTAACAAAATAATAGCTCTCTTTTAAAATAAATAAATAATATGAAATAATGTTCTAAATATGACCTCTTCTGTGTTAGAAAATCCAGCTTCAACAAAATATCTCTTAATACCTTTTCAATGTAATAAGATAAATAATAAAGACACTGAAACATATGTGCCAGCTTTGCACACGGTGCACTCCGCCTCTTACTTGTCTGGTCCCGACCGGGACGGTATGTGGGACATTTTTTTTGCAGTTCAACTGTGAAGCTGCACTAGTCTTGTTTTATGGTTATAAGTGGCCTGATGTTTATACTTGTGCGCTACTGTGTGCGTCGAGACGGCGTGTGTGTGTGTGTGTGTGTGTGGGGAGTGGGTGATATAGAGCGGGGGAGAAGTGAGAGTGACAGCGAGCGAGTCCTACCGACTCTAGAGTCTAAGAGAGAAACAAATGGCGTTTTTCCATTACATGGTACCTGCTCCACTCGCCTCGACTCGCTGTGCGTCCGTTTTCCATTGCAGATTTTGGTATCGCCTCAGCGTGGCTGGTTGTCATAGCGACTGCCGTGGGCGTGGCTTAGTAGCTTGCTTTTCCCATTGACATATCCCCGACGCATTTCCTGGTTCTCCGTCTCCGTAAACAACATGATATCAAAGAGATAGTTAACGTTTACTGCTCCTGATTTCCCACCGTGGTCACATATATATGACTCTAGAGTCGCTACTAGCTGCGGAGATAATCGCCGTCACTCTCTCACTTCTCCCTCGCTCACTAGCTCCCCACACACCCACATACGGCGACTCAACACACACACATCAAACATGCACACACCAGCGCACCAGTATAACCATCAGGCCACTTGTATGCTACGGAGGAGCCTCCGGCAGCAAAAAAACACCGCTGGCTAAACTATTTAAAAATGCCGTCTCTCGCTAGCAATGCAGTGATCAGTGACGCTTCTTTCCGACCAATCAGCAGCTCGCTTGGAACCTCGACTGAGCAGGTACTAAAAAAAGTACCTGTTAGCAGGTACCAGGTACTTTTTTTCGTAATGGAAAACCAAAAAAGGCGAGTAGAGGCGAGGCGAGGCGAGTAGGTACCATGTAATGAAAAAGCGCCAAAAGTGTCTCCCCTGTGTTTTCCGACCACGGTGGGAAATCTTTAGCAGGAAACGCTTCGGCATTTTGTGTGTAATGCTGCTCTGCTGTCTGCCCTGGTCCCTGTCTGTCTGCCCTGGTCCCTGTCTGTCTGCCCTGGTCCCTGTCTGTCTGCCCTGGTCCCTGTCTGTCTGCCCTGGTCCCTGTCTGTCTGCCATGGTCCCTGTCTGTCTGCCCTGGTCCCTGTCTGTCTGCCCTGGTCCCTGTCTGTCTGCCATGGTCCCTGTCTGTCTGCCCTGGTCCCTGTCTGTCTGCCCTGGTCCCTGTCTGTCTGCCCTGGTCCCTGTGTATGTGCGCGTCGCAGAGCCGCTCACAAGGCAGCCTCTCTGGAATTACGTCACACAACAAAGTAGCCTACCGTAGTATTGCGTTGAGCAAAGTTCCAGTCAATTTAAGTACACGCTTAATGGTCCCATGAAAAACAGTGAAAACCGGACATTTTAATGAATTTATAAAACCCCCCCGGACGCCCCGGACAGTAGGTAAAAAGTGGACGTTTGGTCACCCTAGTTTTACTCTTGGTACTTTAACTATATTTTTGTTTGTACTTTTGTGATTTTTACTTGTAAGAGAGTATTTTTACACAGTGGTATTGCCACTTTGACCTACTTTAAAAGATCTGAGTACTTCTACCGCTGTTTCAATATACTTGTAAGTACTGTTTTAAGACAGACTACAAATAATTATGAACATATCCTTTAACATGACAGATTTCTTTTATATTTTTTTTTCATCCATTGCTGCAGGTGGTGTGTGTGTGTGTGTGTGTGTGTGTGTGTGTGTGTGTGTGTGTGTGTGTGTGTGTCTGTCTGTCTGTCTGTCTGATTGCTGAGAAGCTTTTAAAGCTCCACATCTGTTTGTCTCCGAATTTGAAACATCAAATTTAATTTAAATGGCCTTCTGTGGAGGTCTTTATCCTGCAGGGACTCTGGTCTGGAACATACTGAGAAGCTCTGATAGTTTATTAATGAGCATTGATGCATTCCTTTCATAGTGTGTGTGTGTGTGTGTGTGTGTGTGTGTGTGTGTGTGTGTGTGTGTGTGTGTGTGTGTACCATTAGCTAGTTTGCTAGTTACAGGCCATTAGTGACTCAAGAGACTTTAGTTCTCAGAGTTTATCCTTCAGACAGCATTACTCCCCAGATTTGGTGCTTTTTCAGGTTGGGGCACATTTTGACTAATAGGAGGCACCGGCTTTAAGACTAAATCCAGGAAAAATAAAATAAAAAATAATAATGCGTTTGTTGGATGTACTGGAGTTTCTGTAGGACTTTGTATGATGTATCGTAAAGAATTATAAGGCAGTAATCAATTCTGTATGTGATGAAGGCACAGATCAAGGTTTGGGCAGCAGAGAAGGAGAGTGATGGGCGGAGACGAGCTATGTTCTTAAGGGGGGAAAAAAAAGGCAGTCCAGGTGATTTGATTGACGTGGCGTTCGGGGGTGAGGTTGCTGTCGAAAATAACTGAAGTTGCGGATTGTTTGGGGAAGGCTCAGGCCCCCTAATGATCAGTAAACTCCTCCAATTATATGAAAGATGGGAACATAATTGGTTGCAGCCTTATTTTGCACTGTCAAAACTGCATTAAGTGGAGTATATACCATTTTCCAAACATCTTATCATCTGGGTGATTTGACCGTAGTCTTTATCAAGGATGTTTGATTTCCGGGATTGCTCAGGTGACGCCAGATGTCCCTCTTTTTCGGCCAGATGTCCGTCACCTTCCTCTTTCTTTGTGTTGGCGTTCTAACCTCCGGTGGATTTGTGAAGACTATGGTTAACTGCTCCTCAGATCTCTGCAGGGTAAATCCAGACAGCTAGCTAGACTATCTGTCCTATCTGAGTTTTCTCACGCACGACTAAAACAACTTTTGAACGTACCCATGTTCCACCAAAACAAGTTCCTTCCCGAGGGTGTTTTGCAGAGGCACCGTCATTGACTCTGGCGCCTAGCCCCGCCCAAGACGATTGGTTTAAAGAAATGCCAATAAACCAGAGCACGTTTTTTCTCCCATCCCGGAATGCTGTGTGGACTATAGCCAGACCTTCCTGCGCAGCGCTGTGGAGGAAGGTCTGGCAATGCGTAGACCATAAAAATCCAGCATTTTTATTTAAACTTTTATTCTGAAAAGATGAATTTCAACATATAAAATCAGTCTTTGTTGGTTGTGTGATGTAGTTGTTTTGCGTTTCCTCGGAGTTTGTTCCTCAGCTTCTTCACAACTACACAAAGCTCTAACAAACTTTGCTGTCGTCACATGTAGAAAAATAAAAACCTCACAGAGGACAAAAACAATGGCCAAGTACACAGACTACAGACAATAAATCAACAGTCGGAAGTTGCAGCTGAAAAATTGCCCATGCAGCAGTGGCAGCGCCATCAGGCGTTCTTGGAGAAGCAGCGATGCAGGAACTTTTTGAAGAAGTTCCTGAACTCGGTGTTGAAGACGGTGTAGATGATGGGGTTGAGAGCGCTGTTGACGTAGCCGAGCCACGTCACCACGCTCATCAGGGCTGGTGGGACGTGGCAGCCCTGACAGCGAGCTCGCATCGTGTGGAGGACAAAGAAGGGAGTCCAGCAGAACAGGAAGGCACCTGCACGAGAAGAAGAATCAGAAGAGACCCTAAGAGTCTACAGTAGAGAAAGACAGAAACACCAAAAACCTCACTCGATTTTACCAACATTTAGATAAACCCTATTCTGAATAGTTTGATTTACTAATGAAGCGGAACCAACTTACTAACTAACCATACTAACAATGGATCTATTTACCAGCCCACTAACTGCATTCAGCCCTACTCTCAGGATGAATTGTTGATGAGCTAAGGAAGCAGAGCTTCACCCACCTATTGACTTTCATACTTCACAAACCTATGAACTTACCTAACTACCTGAAAACCTACCTACCAATAACCGCTGGTAGATTACCCTTGGGATGGGACCCTACCAACTCACCTACCAGATTTCTTTTTACAGTTTCAGCAGTGATCCAGAATGAAAAACTTAATGGACAGTTTCCTGCTTGCTGTGGAGACATTATTATTCTACATTTTTATTTTTTCCTTTTTAATTTGTTTGTAATCTGCGGAAAATTCTACAGAATTCTGTGACTGCAGATTCTTTGTGGGCTTGGTAATTACTAACCTAAAAACCTACCTACCAAAGTACCAAGTTCCCCATTTTCAAACTTACCAACTCACCTATTTACCTACCAACTCACCATTTACTTACCTACCCTCCTACAAAGTTACTTACTTACCAACATACTTACCAATATACACAAACTGACCGACCCATCTACCAATTTGTTGCCGAGTCAAATGAGATAATGAGGCAACTTGAGCTCACCTACCAAGTTATTTGTTTCCCAAACTACAAACTGATCTACCTACCAACCTAACTTCCCACCAGTCTGCCAACTTCCTATCCATGCACCTACAGACCTACCTACCTACCTACCTCCCAATCTACCTACATACCTATTGATGACCTTCTAATGTAAGTGATCACGTCAGTTATTCCACAGGTAGCACAACGTAGATCAGTGGTAGTTAAGTGTAATTTGCTGACAGCCAGTGGCAGAGTTGTAAGAATATTTCAGTAAAGGAAACTATAGAAAACCAGACCAGAGTTTACTCAACACCAAAGAACTGCATTATTTTTATCTGATTCTATTAATGCAGATTTACCAAATCTTGCATTGGTTAAACTATTTGAAAATGAGCCATTTTCTTTATATAGTTAAGCCTTGCTCTCATATCACCTGAACTGTTAGGGGAGCTAATGACGCAAAGAACATGAGAACTACCTGCAGTCTGACCAAGCCTTATGTAATAATTGGATTTCAGATTAAAGGGGCTGCAGGATTAGCTGCTGTGTGCTAAAGGGAATCACTTGAACGTATTAGAACCAACACTGCTATTAATAGGAAGACCTTTTCTAACTGATGTGTTAGTGCCTCTGAACAGACATCAGAGGTGGAGGTGTAGCATTCAGGTACCCAACAGTTCACCCTATGTCACTATTCATGTACGTTTTTTGGGGGAATGGATGGATAACTTTTTACTAAATCTTTTGTAACTCTGAAATAACTTTGCGATAACTAATCTAAATGTTTGTGAGCTAATGTTTGTTCCATGTGAGACCAACCACAGTCAGTGTCGGGCCGAAACGGTTTTCTCACTGACCCGTTAACACTTTGCATTAAAGTTACTAAACTCTGATTTTTTTTTACTAGGAGTTGATATCAGTTTTGTGTCGTGAGTTCAGTGAACAAACTTGTCCAGGATGTGTCGCATTTGGCAGACAATGTGTGGATTAAGACACCAACTAATTTGGTAAACAGTAAACAGATTACTTACTGACCATCACACAGTATTTACATTGCAGTCACTAAACCTTTTAATAATTTGACATTTTGGAGGAGTCGCCTTGTTCGCTGTTTTACCAGGAGTCGATCAATGTCAATGTTTTGTGTCATTGAGTTCAGTAAACACATTTGTCCAGGATATGTTACATTTGGCAGACAATGTGCAGGTTTAGCCACCAACTAATTTTGGAATCAACCTACATTTTCCACCAGATCGGCCATTTTTTAATGGTTAGTTTGAGAACGGTCATTATGACTGATTGCCTGATCAATCATCAATCTTGCTGTTAGACGATCGGGTGGATTTTGGTCATTTTGGTCAGCTTTGAGCAGTCCTACAGAGTTATTTCATGAGTTGACTGAACTGGGATGGAAATAAAACAGACAGATTGTCTTCATCTTCCAGCCGACTGCAGCATCATATTCTTTTTTTCTTCCTGCTTTCTGTTTGAAGTTGGAATTTGCAAAAAAGTAATGCCGCCTTTCATCTTTTTGTCGTCATTGTTACAGACACGGTCGTTGTGTTTGAACATTCAGAACAGACAGGGGCAAAAAACGTTCACGAAGTGAGAGTGCACCACGACCAGCTCGTACCCAGCGCACAGTCACCTATTCTGGGATAACTGAACCAGCAACTACCGCTGACCTGACAGAGCACAGGTTTCTGTATTACATTGTATGTGACGTTTTCTAGTGGTGGGAATCTCTTGGCACCTCACGATTCGATTTGATGAAATTCAGAGGCCAACGATTTGATTCTAAACCGATTATCGATGCATCTCAATGCAACAATTTTTTTATTTCCATGCGTGATTCTGAGTTTGCTACTCAGATTTTGCTAATCACTTCCTAGACAAAGCAGCTAGACAAAGCTTAGATTTTGACATATATTTGTCCCACACAAGTTTTAATGAAATGTTTTGTCTACTGAGGTTTTTGTTTTGTAGTTATTCCGAGCTTAAGCCTCAAACATGCTTGTGAAAGTCCCCTTCTCTCCCAGTAATCTTCCATGTCAGGGGCTGAGTCATGTTTAAAGGTGGAGAATTGGCTTCTTAGAACATGAAACATGAGGTGGTCAGTAATGTGATAAAGTAGATGAACAGCCTATATGTGTTTTGCCTAATTATTTGATGTATGTTTTATAAGATCATGTGTATATATACAAAATGTTATTTTATTTTTTCCTTTTGGCCATTTTTGTGTGTTTTTTTTTTCTGCACTCTTGCCTAAACTCTAAGTTGTTGTCTATTATCCCATCTTCTTTCAGTCACTCTGTTTTCTGATTTGTACTTGTCTGGAGTAGGGTTGGGTATTGTTTGGGTTTTTTTCCATACCGGTGCTAAATCGATACTTTTAAAACTGTGCCGGTGCCTGAACCGGTACTTTTCAATAAAGTAAAAAAAAAAGAAGGAAAAGAAAGAAGGGTAGTAAACAACAGTCAGTGACTTGTTTATTGCTAAGGCCGTGGTCAAAATTAAAGATTTAATAATAATGTAATAACTATAACAATAACTTATTTCACCAGTAAGTTGTTGTTGAACCCCAGATGGGAAAAGGGTATTTTACAATTACTGTGAATGCACCACGAGGCTATCTGTTTTAAGTGAATCTGTGTTGTTTAATTCCGACAACGGTTGAGAAATGCAAACAACCCAGAGAGTTGTTTTCTCCTATTCCAGACCTTACTCCACAGCGCTGTTGAGATAGGTCTGTCAGTGTGAGACTACCTGAAGTGTTGCAGGAGTTATGACCCTCTATGACTGTTTCCTTTCTCTGTGCACTTTGAAAGCAGGTGCAGTTGTGCCAGAAACCCCTGACTCTACAGTGGCCCGAGGCCCAGAGCTCACCCCTATATTGTGAGATCGCTCAGTTTCAGCTTGTGGCATTCATCAGGCTCACATTAAGTATACAATAAACCACCAGTGTTGAATTCTGGATCCTTTAATCTAGTTGCCCAGTTTATTGGTAGTCCAGTCTTGTGTGGTAGGGCTAAAACTGCTTAACAGGAAGTGAACTCACCCACAACGACAGGAAGCACCTTCATGGCCTTCCTCTCCCGGTTGTTGATCTTGGCCGTCTTCCTCCTGCGAGGGTCTGGGTTGAACTTGATCTCGGTGAAGCTGACGGTATGCACAGGGCCGCCCCTGTCCTCTGAGTGGAAGGGCTTTTCTGTGGACGGGAAGACGGACGGCTCATCCAGATTCTCCGTCAGCTCCCTCTCTATGATGGGCGGCAGCGGCGGCGGCAGCGAGGCCAGCGGCGGCAGCGCGGCGGCGGCCTCCTGCAGCTTGCGGCAGGCCGTGATGCTGTTCTTCAGCTTGGCTTTACGCGCCTCCTCCCAGCGCCGCAGGCCACGGAACATGCCGCAGTACAAGAGCAGCATGATGGGACACGGGATGAAGAAGGAGCACACGGACGAGTACAGGACGTAGTCGTCGTTCTCTAGTTTGCACTCGGCGGGGTCGCGGCCCGGCACGTTGTTGATGCCGAACATGATGGGTGAGGCCACCGCCAGGGCCATGATCCAGGTGGCCGACAGCAGCAGCGCCTGCCGCAGGTCCACGTGCTTCCTGTTGTAGGCGAGAGGGATTAACACGGCGATGAACCTGCAACGAGTGAGAGACATTTTACAATCTGTGGCCCCTGAAATGACAAACTGACAGCCCATAATACAATTTTTTTAAATGTATGTTGGGTTGATGTGAAGCTTGTTTTATTATTATTTATTGATGACTTATATTGGTTTATGAAAGTTCAGACAGTAATGCAACCAGATATGTTAGAGATGGCCATTTGTAAATAATTTACAGAAGATGAATTACATTTTGTTGTCCAAGTACCTGTTACTTATGGAGGAAATGTTTGAATTTATGAATTATTTATTCATAATTCAAATTGAAAGTCCAAAGAGAAATTGAAAGTCCAAAGGGAAAACAAAGCGAGATCAAATTAAAAATATTATTATTTTTTAAATTTTCCATTTGGCTTTGGCTTTTGAATTTAATATTTGGCTTTTGAATTTCAATTTAACATTGGATTTTAATTTTCATTTAATATTTGGCTTTTGAATTTCAATTTAACATTGGATTTTAATTTTCATTTAATATTTGGCTTTTGAATTTCAATTTAACATTGGATTTTAATTTTCATTTAATATTTGGCTTTTGAATTTCAATTTAACATTGGATTTTAATTTTCATTTAATATTTGGCTTTGGAATTTCCATTTAACATTGGATTTTAATTTTCATTTAATATTTGACTTTTGAATTTCCATTTAACATTGGATTTTAATTTTCATTTAATATTTGGCTTTTGAATTTCCATTTAACATTGCCTTTTCATTTGGACTTGACACATGTCAATGTAAATGAGGAGGCGTGGCGCAAAGGCTGATGGGAGGGTCTGAAACCAAAGGGGTGTAGAGGCACCTTATGAGCAGCAGGGGGAGCTTACTGCTGAGGAGCTCACTGTTAAGCATCTGTCTGCAGATTCACCACTAGGCTGGGTCTTGTTTCACATGATAGAAAATGATGATGTAAGCTAAACACAAACCACATTTCATGCTACAACCGTGAAGTTTTCATATAGTTACTATAATTGGATCGCCTCCCTGCTGGCCGGCCAGTGATGCTCACAGACACCGCTGTTAGCTGGAAGTCTGAAAAAGTAGCCTACACGGGCTGTACAAAAGGCCGTCAATCAGGAGTGATAGTTGTGAGTAGGCTCCATGTTGGAGAATAGCGCGGACACGCACCTCACATCGCGCGCACCAACCGGAGAAAAAAGAGAGAGAAAGAAAAAGGAGAGGTCGCAGTTCGGACGATGACTATCCGGTTGAGATTGTGTGTGTGTGCGTCCTCGAGATCTGACCACACACAAACACACGTAAGCAGAGCTTCCCACACCCATGTTTCTACTGTTGCTTAATAAAATATAACATCAAAAGAGAGAAGTTGTCTGAGTCGTGTTTTAAACAGACACACCTGGGGCGAAGTTGGGAACCAGAATCAGCTTTAAATCCAGTCCTAATCTAGTCCTCACTAACACGGGCCCAATTATAGTAACTACATGAAAACTTCACGGTTGTTGCATGAAATGTGGTTTGTGTTTAGCTTACATCATCATTTTCTATCATGTGAAACAAGACCCAGCCTAGTGGTGAATCTGCAGACAGATGCTTAACAGTGAGCTCCTCAGCAGTAAGCTCCCCCTGCTGCTCATAAGGGGCCTCTGCACCCCTTTGGTTTCAGACCCTCCCATCAGCCTTTGGGCCACGCCTCCTCATTTACATTGACATGTGTCAAGTCCAAATGAAAAGGCAATGTTAAATGGAAATTCAAAAGCCAAATATTAAATTAAAATTAAAATCCAATGTTAAATTGAAATTCAAAAGCCAAATGAAAATTAAAATCCAATGTTAAATTGAAATTCAAAAGCCAAATATTAAATGAAAATTAAAATCCAATGTTAAATTGAAATTCAAAAGCCAAATATTAAATGAAAATTAAAATCCAATGTTAAATTGAAATTCAAAAGCCAAATGAAAATTAAAATCCAATGTTAAATTGAAATTCAAAAGCCAAATATTAAATGAAAATTAAAATCCAATGTTAAATTGAAATTCAAAAGCCAAATATTAAATGAAAATTAAAATCCAATGTTAAATTGAAATTCAAAAGCCAAATATTAAATGAAAATTAAAAGCCAATGATACATTGAAATTCAAAAGCCAAATATTAAATTCAAAAGCCAAAGCCAAATGGAAAATTTAAAAAATAATAATTTTTAATTTGATCTCGCTTTGTTTTCCCTTTGGACTTTCAATTTCTCTTTGGACTTTCAATTTGAATTATGAATAAATATTTCCTCCATAGTTACTTTGTTCAATGACAATACAATTGAATCTAATCTAACCAATCTGATGACTGTTGATACAAAAAGGAGGCACATCGAGTTAACGGTCAGGTTTTGTGTTTGTTACAGGGGGCTGTCTGTGTAAACTCTCACAATTAAGCTGGTGCTCTGAAAAGGTCTCAAAAAAAAATCTGGATGTTGGAGTTAGTTAAACCAATGTTAAAATGATAAAATTATTTTTCAATAGACATATTTTTGGTTTTTGTGTGAAAAGAGGGAGAGCTCAGCACCCCTAAAAGCTCTGACCCTAGAATCGCCCCTGCATTTTCTTCCTTTTCTTTTGTTCTTTAGAATGATTTAGATATTCTTAAAGGTTTAGTAAAGCGAAATGTACAGTTTCTCCTGAGGTTGGCGCTAGAAGAAAAGTCAAAGGATCATTAAAAAAAAAAAAAAACAAGTTTCATGTGTTCTTGCCTTCAGCGCGGGCGATGCGCTGCGGCGATGCGCTGCGGCGATGCGCTGCGGCGATGCGCTGCGGGCGATGCGCTGCGGGCGATGCGCTGCGGGCGCTGCGCTGCGGGCGATGCGCTGCGGGCGATGCGGTGCGGCGATGCGGTGCGGCGATGCGCTGCGGCGATGCGCTGCGGACGGTGCGTATGGTCTTTCATACTGATTACGGTCAGAGCAGCTCAAAAAACTTCTCTCCTGTAGCCAATCATTGTGCGTTGTTAGAAAATGTTGGAGGCGCGCGGCTCGGCCTTCAAGACCCCCAGCAGACCCTCCGCACCCAGGTCGTGTTTGTGTCATATCGCCGAGCACGCCGAATGCAAGAAGCATGAAACACGTTTAATGGGTTCATCCTCTGGTGAGCAGGAACATTATGAAGACATTTTAGGACAACCTGAACGATAGTTTGAGTGGATAAAACACTCTTTTATTTCTGCAGGTGATGCTACTGAAGAGCTTTTCTTTGTGTTGACATCTCAAGAGTAAAAATAAAATAAAAAAACGGTTTAAAATAACAACATAAAATACAGAAATAACCACAAAAATAACATAAAATACAGAAATAACCACAAAAATAACAACATTCACCTTTCATTGTCTTATTAATTGCAACCATTTAAAACTAACTAATTTGAATCTTGACAGAATCAGAGCACTCTTCTTTCTTTGCCGTTTTTATTTTCACAGCAGACAATCTGACCTTTCACAGCCGGATCTAAAAAAGTTAATGATGCTTTCATGCAGCAGTTAATAATGATCGTTACGCTTGTGATTGACCGGTCAAAATGTCCTTGGTCAATTATTTAATTCTTTCTTTAAATAGCTGGTCCCATTGAGATCAAAATGTATTGTTCAAGTGACTGTGCACAAAAGAGGAACAATGAGCAGGGACAAAAACACAGAGCATTCGTCATAAATAACTAAAACACAATTATAAGGGGTATTCAAAATGTCGTTTAAAGCCAGTCTTTCCAAGTTCTGCTCAGTACAGATAAAGAGGTTTTAAACATGTAGTGAACATTGTTAGTTGAGTTTAGGCAACAAAAATACTTAAGGTTCGGAAATCATCAGGCATTGGCTTAAAACGAGTCACGTAAAACTATTAAATTGAGATTGTAACTGCGTCAGGAACTCCGGAAAAGTCGGTTAATTTCAAACTTTGTCACTTCACCTCCTCATTTGCTCCCCCAATATTTACTACAGCCACGAGAGCTCGCTGCCTAACAGCCAACATACATATGGGTCGTCATGTGCATGCTTGCACAATCGACCTATACGGTCGTTTTCTGGGTGAGGACGCAACCTGGTCTCACGCCAGTTCATGAAATGGTCATGTTATTTTGATTTATTGATTCGTGTACAGGTCACGATTTTCTCGTTTATTTCACAAACTGCCATGACACTGGGCTGCTCTGGGGGACACAACAACAGGGAAATGAAACGCCACACGCCGGCCACAACAACGGGACAGTTGTAGTTAGGAAAATAACAACGTGGAAAGGAACTGTCACACGCAGGAGACGCCGACAACAACGTGACGGTTGTGGTTAGGAAGAAAATAACGCAGAAAGGAACTGCAACACGCAGGGCGCGATCTCCGCTCTCTGATGTGAAAGTCCTGAGTTGTTTGACCCGTCCACCCCCCTGACCAACCTCCCTGTGCGGATTTTCGCCTTATCAATACTACTCGCTACCGTAATCGTTCTGTGATCACGAAATATGCTTCCCATTGAAATACATTACTTTAAAATACGTGCTTACCGCATGAAAATTACGACATTAACGTGTTCAGTACACAAATCAATAGATCCAATAACGTCACCATTTCACGAACTGCCATGAGGCTGGGCTGGAGGACGGTCTGAATGAGGACAGCCGAAACAGCATTACACTGTGAAGGTTTACACCAAGAATATTGGAGTTCAGCAGAGGGACTTCGGCTCCCTGTGGGAGAAACTGGTGGCTGAGAATGCAAAGAAAATGATTAGCCAACTAGACTGCATACAGAGTTCTCCACAATGCCTCCGAGGAGAACTTATCGCTATTCCAAGTCTTGTATTACTTCTGCTATCAGGCTGCTCAACACAAACAATGCTCATCTTCAAAGATGGCTATCACAGAGACTATTGTACATTTTCTTTTATATTGATTTATTATTGCCTTTATTTATTGTCTATTATGTATTGCCTTTATTTATTGTCTATTATGTATTGCTTTTATTTAATGCTTTTAGTTATTGTAACCTGTCCCCATATCTTTTTAATATGTTTCCTCTGGTATCTTTAAAAAATGTTAACTACTATTTGGTGAGCGTTTGTTGGAACTGACTTTATGAACTGGGAAGCTGTAATAGAATTGCCAATTGGGATTAACTAAAGTGTCTGAACTGAACAAAAGAATGACCTCTTTAACTTTCAAGAACAAGAAATATGAATGACAGTCTGGCTCAGGGGCCCCCCCCCTCAGCGCCTGGACCCACGGTCCTGTTCAGTAATCCATCCCTGAATGACAGCAAGTCATCAGTCAGTTTGCTGTTAAAAACCTTCAAACCTGCAGAGACATCAGAAGCCTGTGGACAGGTGGACTCTCTGCAGACCATCGGGATCGGTTTCGTGCCTGCTCCCTTTGAATTATTCAGACTCTTAAACCTCTAACTGCTGCCGGCTGCTTCAAAAAGCTTCAGATTATCACCATCAGTCTACGTTAGCTTTACTGCCGCCGTCAGTCTCCGATGTAATCATATTTATCTGGAGTTGGGACACCAGATTCAAGCAGCAGCTTCTAGTTTCATCCTTCAACATCAGCCGAGAGTTTGGATAATCTCATTGCGTCAATCTAAGGAGACGCATTCCTCCATTTGAGGCTTTAAATTGTTCGGATTTTTCTTCTTTTGGAGCTTTTACAGGAAACACACAAGAAGGTTATCGTCATATTTCCACATGAGAGTGAACTGTGGCATGATGTCTGATGTTTGGTGGAGAGCTGAAACGTCCTCAGGACTCTGGTTTTGATAATCCGCTGGTTGACCTGCGACCTGAAGGACGACTTACAACTCAGGTTATGACACGGAGGCTTTCAGTTACGGCTGAACTTTGACCCCTTCCTTTTAATTAACTGCACAGAGTTTCCTCTGATATTCCTGCAGGACTTTTAGGGTTTGTTTGTGCTGCAGAGCTGCGTCTGAATCACTTGCATCTTCCTCACTACTGCTAGAGGAAATTCACCGTGATAAAAACTGTTTGCTCCGGTGAAACATTCGGTCAAATCCAGGGACTTTTTTTTAGGTGTTCTGGATGAATTTGTTGAATTGTTTTTGGTCATGCTAGCAAGACGGTGGTCGGTCATTCTCCCTCTATAATTGTATACAAACATTCACAGTCTCCAGACGATAAATCCTGACATTGGTGGTCTCCAGACCACCAATCAGTGGAAAACTGATCTTCAACTGCAGATGTAGATATGTACCCAAGATGTTCAAACTTTCCATTATATTCAATGTATGAGTTACAGACGTTGATACAAACTGCTTCCATCTGCTGATGAACCAACGTACTGGCATCAAAAAAATACTTAAAAGTTCCAAAAAGTAGAAGTACTCATGCTAAATTGCTCATTTCAGAAAACATATTACTGGATCATTACCTGCACTGCTTTCTTTCGTGAATGGGTTAGTACGATACTGTACAAAAGACTTTTCCTTTAGCGCCACCATGAGGTTGTAATTTTGTGGTTTTGAGTGAAATTTCTCCCCAATTGATGGTTTGCTATGAAACTGTTCTAATGAATTTCCTTGATGAATTTTTTTGATAATTTGTTTGTTTGTGTTTCTCTTTCGGTTTTAAGGCCTGGCGAGGTCGGTGACTCGAGTCTGTTCGGTGTGTTCCGCGCCGTCGTCAGTCGGAGGAGCCGTCGGCGTTCATTTGGGCCGATTTGACTTGTTGAATCGGCCAGTGGGCAGTCGGACTCAATGACCAATCTGATTGGTGGGGCGTTAACCCGGAAATGAAAAGTCTGACTAAGCCTCTCAAAATCAGACGATCTGAAATGAAGACAGATTCAGCAACTGCACGGCCTATTTCTCGCTTACAATGTTTTCAGAAACACGTTTCAGTGAACTATTTTCGTAAAATACGAGACAAGTGTATCATTGAAGTTGTAGTTGGTGGCGGTGTTATACTGGAGTGCATTATATTGAAAGATGTTTCTAATAGTCCGCCCCTTTTTTTAAGAAACAATTCGCACATCCAACAATTCTTCGATGCAGATGCGTTGAAAAATATCACATTAGACCGGAAAGGGAAGCTTCTTTTTGTCCCCTCTAGACCTTCGTTTAGAGTTTTTTCAACCATTAAGCGTACTCTTACGTCTCTTCACTAAATGGTGATGCTGTCGCAGGAGCAGAGTTCGGGATCTTCTTGTTTCAAGTCTAATATTCTGTCCTTGTCATAGATGGTGTGGACAAAATATTTGGAGAAACACCTCTCAATATAATGCAGTTTAGTTCAACACCACGTTACTCAATAAGTAACGTAGTTAGATGAACACTTCTCTGACAGTGTAAATCTAAACACTATTATCTTTGTAAAGGCAGAATTTATGGCAGAGTTGATGTATTAGATCACATTTGATTATAAAAGTGTACCTAGTCTTGATTAACCAAAGTATATTTTCAGGAAAATTGCCTGGATGTTCCCCACCTTCCGCTCTCTGTGTTGCCATTGTCTACCTTCGTTCGCTTCGGGAAACAAGAACAAACTTAGAGCTAGCAAGCTACACACTGAAAATGATAAGTTTTGAAGAAAACATTTGGATCCTGCAACAAGGCAGGCCTGCTTGTTCCTTTCGGGGAACCATTGTAAAGATTTACAAAGAATATGTTTCGGTCATTTCCTCTCTAACTGGGACGTTTTGGGACCGATCGGCGGGATTCCTGTGGACGAAGTACACACGGTGATACACTGGTAAGAGCAAATTATGTTTAACCACATCGCACACCGCAATGAAAGACTAAAGTGTGCCTAATAAAGTTGCCGCTGAGTGTATATGATATACAACATATACATAAGTAGGATTTTGGATGCAGGTCATTGCTTGTAACAGAGTACTGTATCACGGTGTGGTATTGGTAAAGATCTTATGACTTCTTCCACCGCTGCTACCACTTTTTTTTTACTACAATGACTTTTCACAGACTGACCTGCTGGGTGTGTGCGTGCGTGTATATTGGTCTTGAATATTATAGTTACTGTGTCATCTTTTCTTGATTTTTGTTTGGGTGGTGATGACGAACATTAAGGTTTGATTGATTCTTCATCATATGTGTGTGTGTGTGTGTGTGCGTGTGCGTGTGTGTGTCTTTAGTTGAGCACCGACCTGTCGACGCTGATGGCGCAGAGGTTGAAGATGGAGGAGGTGCAGAGCATCACGTCCATGGTCATCAGGCCGTCACAGAGGGTGGTGCTGAGGGTCCACACGCCGTCCTGGAACTGAGAGGGACACACTCAGTACATCTGCTGATGAAGACTGCGTGATTAGGTCAAAAGCCCCAGAAGAAGCCAGTAAGTGGACCTTGATTGAGACGGGTTTTCTTTATTGTATATTTATAATTAATACATTTTATATATGTATAATATAGCTAGGTTTTGGTGGTCAAATGTTTGTTCAGTACAAAACAAACCAACAAAAAGTTAACTGTGAGGACTCAAGTGTTCGAGTTCATCATAGTTTTAGGGTCAAGTCAGTTAAAGATGAATTAGGCAAATGAATGAGAGTAAAATAAAACAAAGAGACAATTTAGATTTCTGCTGCTGTCGGATGAGGTGTTGTAAAATCCGCTCAGTGATGTCATGGGAGGGGGCGGGGCGTCACCTGAGGGTCAGCTGGAGTTCAGTGTTAACGGTTAAAGGGAAAGTTCACTGATTTCAAAGCCCGGACCTCACTAACGTGTTGTTTTTTAAACTGAGTCCCAAAAAAACATGGATTAATGGATAGATGGATGGATGGATGTATGGATGGATGGATGGACAGACATACTGACACTCCTTTGGATGGACAGATGGATGGACAATAATTATAATCCAGATGTATTATATTTTATTCTGAAATGTGCCATTTTTTGGTACTTTAATTAAGTATAACTACAGCAACCTGTATCTCAAACAAATGCTTTTACCCAAGTAAAATGATGAATGACTTTTACCTGAAGCACAGTATTCGTACGTTGTGGTATTTGTGTTACCACAACGTAATGTTTAATCACACTTTTGATTAACACAAATCCATCACAGCAGATGTGTAAAACAAGGTGCATCAGTATGGAGCTAAATCGGGGCCAAATGTTTTGTTCATTCGAAAAAAATATATATAGTTGAAAAAATAAAGCTTGAAATTGAAAATTTAAGTTTTGGTCAAAACTTGGAAAAAATAAAACCATGTATTTGAACTAAAAATAAGTGTACCAATTTTTCTTTCAGTTTGAATAAAATATAGATTCAATTCTGGAATTATTTTGAATAAATTATAAATTTTCATTTTTCACTTTTATATTTGTTTTCAGTTCCACATTTCATGTTTTCAGATTCAAAAGTTATTTTTTTTACGGCTTCAAATTTTTTTTTGGCTTCAAATCTTTTTTTTTTCGTTTCAGATCTGTTTTTCACTTTCAGATATTTTTTTTTTTTTTCGTTTGAGACTTTTGGCCCTGATTTGGCGTGGGGGGCGTGGCTTCAACTCAGAGGGGCGTGGTATTATGAGTGACAGCCTATCAAAGAAGGCAGAAGACTCCTCTGTCATGTTGACTTCAGGAAATGGTGTTACTGTGAGAACTATGACTGAATGCTTTCTATCCACTATATACATGTGATTTTTACTTAAACTGATGCCAGTGACAAAGTTCCATTTAAAAAAATGTTTTGGACAACAAATGGCACCAATTACATTATAAGAGCAATAAACTGTGCCAGATTGTGCAGTTCAGCAGGAACAATGACTTCTCCCACTTCCATGTATGACTTATAGCACCACAGTATTCACTGGCACCAGCCCACAGGTAGGACATGTGAAAGATATTAGCATTTTTGAATAGATACTTTGCGACGTTATCCCCTCAATGGCATTTTTTTTTTTTGATTAACACATAAAAGGAAAATAGGTGGACAGCTGGACAAAGCTGGCAATCAAGCATCGCTAGCACTAAAGTTAGCATTAACTAACGTTAGCTTCACACTAGCTGGTGTTTTACACTAATTTCAGTGTCCAGCTCAAGTTTTTTTTTACTTTAACGTGTATTGGTCTTTGTTAACCTCGGTTTGTCAGAATGACCATAACTTGACACTGGCTGCAGTGAAGAAGGTCTCCTTTTATAGAGTAGACAAATATGACTTTACATTAATGCTCTGGCCTGATAAATTACGTTTTACACTATAACGTTACATGTAACAGCATGACAGTTATGCCTTACAAAATATGCCAAGTGGGCAAACTTTGAAGGCTTCTACCACAACCTAACTTAAGTATCAGAATACACTAACTTGTCTTTTTGTATTTGTATGTCTTACTGTCTGTTTTCTGGACCGTGTGTGTCCGTAATAAAAGCTTTGATTGATTGATTGATTAACAAAGCGGACCAGGACAAGTTATGTTGTTTAAACTAACCATGAAAAGGTAACACTAGCAATGTTAGTTATCTATAATGTTTTACATTTATAAGGCTGTACGGCTGCAGGCAGCCACTGTCGAGTTATGGTCATTCTGACAAACAGAGGTTAACAAAGACCACTACACGTTAAAGTCAAAAACTTGAGCTGGACACTAAAATTGGTGTAAAAACACCAGCTAGTGTGAAGCTAACGTTAGTTAATGCTAACTTTTGTGCTAACGATGCTTCATTTCCAGCTGTCCACCTATTTTCCCTTTATGTGTTAATGACAAAAAAAAAAAATGCCACTGCGGGATAATGTCCCAAAGTATCCATTCAAAAAGGCTAATATCTTTCACATGTCTTACCTGTGGGCTGCGCCAGCAGGTTGCCTTAAGGAGCGGACGCTATGCTGACTGCCGAGTGAATACTGTGGTGCTACATTTAATGTCATACATGGAAGTGGGAGAAGTCATTGTTCCTGCCGAACTGCACAATCAGTTTATTGCTCTTATAGTGTAATTGGTACCATGTGTTGTCCAATACAATTTTTTAAATGGAACTTTGTCACTTGCATCAGTTTATTAAGTAAACATCACATGTATATAGTGGATAGAAAGCATTCAGTCATAGTTCTCACAGTAACACCATTTCCTGAAGTCAACATGACAGAGGAGTCTTCTGCCTTCGTTGTTAGGCTGTCACTCATAATACCACGCCCCTCTGAGTTGAAGCCACGCCCCCCACGCAAAATCAGGGCCAAAAGTCTGAAACCGAAAAAAATTATCTGAAAGTGAAAAACAGATCTGAAAACGAAAAAAAAGATTTGAAACCGAAAAAAAAAAAAAGATTTGAAGGCGTAAAAAAAAAAGTTTTGAATCTGAAAACATGAAATGTGGAACTGAAAACAAATATTAAAGTGAAAAATGAAAATTTATAATTTATTCAAAATAATTCCAGAATTTAATCTATATTTTATTCAAACTGAAAGAAAAATTGGTACACTTATTTTAAGTTTGAATACATGGTTTTATTTTTTCCAAGTTTTGACCAAAACTTAAATTTTCAATTTCAAGCTTTATTTTTTCAACTATATATATTTTTTTCAAATGAACAAAACATTTGGCCCCGATTTAGCTCCATACATCAGGCTCAAGTTTTTATTGATCCCATGTGCAATAAGAACTTGTAATTCTAACTTTCTCCTTGTTCATCTCAGATCTTTCTCTTATCCCTGTTCTTATTGAGGTTTTTTTTTCTCATCACTAGTAACGTCCTCTATTGTTTTTTTATTTTGTTTATGTTTTTAATTTTGCCTTGCTGTGGAAACAATTTTCCTCAAGTTTCCTCAATAAAGATCTGAAGTGTGAGAACAAAAGATGCAAATGTACTGTGTACTTGTTGATCTGCATGGTTTAAGGGATTTGTAAGGTGTAAAACCCTCTAATCAACCCCTGACTGAATGACATGACAGCCATTCCTTAAATAGCCGCACATCTTTAAAGTGACAATTGTTGTGATGACTTTTATGCTTTTTGGGGTTGATTTTCAGAGATTTGTAACCCTTAAACCCACTTGAAGCAAGCAGATACTTCATAAAACACATAACAGTGCATTCATTGATCCATTAATTAAGTTGGAAGAGATCAGAGGAAACAGAGAGGAAGCACTTTGAGTGTCTATGATAAAGAGCTATATAAATTTATTAATTATTATTATTATTTTAAGGATTAAGAATCCATTGCAGAGATAGACAGACCTGCATATGGACTCTAAGGACTCTGTGGGGCCCCTGGAACAGAGTGGGGGCCCCCTGGAACAGCTCTGCACGCAGCTGTAAAGTCAACATTTAAAGTAGAAAGCAGCTGCCTCACCTGTAGCTATCTATACCCAAACTTAATATTCCCACAGACGTGTGTTTCCGGCTGATCTCACCTCGGAGTAGACGAAGAGCGGCAGCACGAGCACCGCGAGCATCAGATCCGCCACCGCGAGACTGACGATGAAGTAGTTGGTGGTGGTCTTCAGCGCCTTCTCGGTGAACACGCTCAGACACACCAGCAGGTTCCCGCAGATGATCACAACGATCAGCAGCACCCCGAACAACAGGGCAGGCACGTTGTGTCCCCCAGCGGCCGCCTCCGGAGCCGCCGCTGCTGCCGACGCGTCCGCGCTCAGGTTGGCCTCCATCTAGGCTACGCCGCGGCTCCTCCGCTCCGTCCCGGTCCGAGCCGCAGCAGCGCGGCAAGCGGACTCTCATGAAGGCCGGGCCGGACTCTGGTCCCCGCACTGTGGTCTCATCACGGTGTCAGGGAGACTCTAACAGACTCTACTGTGGAGCTTCAGAGCGCTCCCCGCTGCGCACTTTACGCAACAAAATCCTTCGCGTAAAAGATGGTGGAAACAGGTGGAGTTTGGTTCTATTTCCAAAATTAAACACGCATCTACACCCTTAACTCATAATTGCTAAACAGGTGCTGGTGAAGTTGCGTCTGTCCTCTTGAGAAGGGAACATTTTGTGTCGCGAAGACTGAAAAGTCAAAAAGCGAGTAAAATCCTCAACTCATCGGAAGGCTGGAGAGGAAATCCAAAGTGTCCTCTCTGTTAAACGCTCAGGTTGAAGAGGGACGACCGTGCGTCGGACTGCGGGTGTTTTTAGCTCCGGTGAGTTTAACCTGCAGCAAATTAGCCGATTAAAGCCGCTTATCAGCTCGCTGTACAGTGTCCTTCAGTCCTTGAGCTGCAGCAGGAGACAGTTTGTACATCTGTCTGGCTGACGCTCTGCCTGCCTGTGTGTGTGTGTGTGTGTGTGTGTGTGTGTGTGTGTGTGTGTGTGTGTGTGTGTGTGTGTGTGTGTGTGTGTGCGTGCGTGCGTGCGCGTGCGTGTGTGTGTGTGTGTGTGTAATATGACCAATTTAGGATAGCATAGGCTGGTAGTCACAGAGAGTCGTAGCAACAAGCAGTGAAATAATTCATATAATTTAACCTATATATAATGTGTACAATAGAGGCTATATGAACCAAAATCCAGTTAAAATTGAATTATATCACATTAAAGTTGTAGGCCTAGGTATTGTAATGGGATTTTGGTGGGTTTTCAGGATAGAATAGATAATTGTAGGCTATTTTATTACATTATTGTTTCAAATATTATCTGTATAATTTAAAAATGCACCTGTGCATCATTTTATTTGTTTTTTTTATCAGTCGGACTGATCGGTCTCCCCGAGTTGGTCAAAAAAGTGCCTCGGAACACACCGAAACGATGAGATGTAATACGTCTCCATAACAGCAGGCGGCGCTAATCTGCAAGGTCGCCCAAAAATGAAAACCGGCAGCTGATTGGACGAACGCGTCACGTGGGTTTGGTTTCTCTGAAAATTCAAAGCCAGACTGTCATGGCGGCTCGTTCAGAATACGATCTCATATTGTACTAAAATAGTTCACCGAAACGTGTTTCTGGAAACATTAACAAGAGAGAAATAGGCCGTGCGGCTGCTGAATCTGTCTTCATTTCAGATCGACAAAGGTCAGTTTAAAAGATTTTCTTCAGATTTTGAGAGACTCTAGTCACGCTCATCCCGCTCCCGTTTCCGGGTTAGCACTCCACCAATCAGATTGGTCATTTGAGTCCGACTGCTGGCAGTGCCCGCCCTGCTGATTATACATGTCAAATCGGCCAAAATGAAGGCCGACGGCCCCTCGGACGGACGATGGCACGGAAAACGCCGAACAGACTCGAGTCACTGACCTTAGTGTGTCTCTGGCTTTCCTCTCAACATCTGGATTTCTTTAAATCAAGAAATCAGGCTCACATGGGCGGAGGCTGTTTAGAACTATAGAGTGTAATAAAACCATTTTCTTCAGATACAATTTCACACTGAACATTTGTATCAAGAGCATTTGAACACATCACAGCTAGTCATAAACATGAATACAACAACGTTCTAGTAAACTTGGTATTTTTATGCTCCTGTTTTTCAACCTTTTTTTCAATCGCGTTTTACTCTGTTGCACTTTGGGATTGCTTCAAACAATGGAAAGTAATTTACAAATAAAATGTATTATTATTATTACAACAGTATGTCCAAGGAAGGTTAAAAAACCATGCCAACAAGACTTGGTTAAAGGTGCACTATGAGTTCCTGCATGGTTTCAGTGCAATTTCATTTTTATCTCAAATCGTAGGCATCTCTCCTTGATTCGCTAGCTGCCTGTCCCCTGAATACACTGTGAAAAAGCCCGGTCTCGGGAGACAACACAGGGGGCGTAAACGTCAAACAAACACTAGGGGCACAGGCTGTGCACCAAAATATAACAAACCAGGTACAGCTCACGTTACTCAATCAACTCTGCTCACTCGGCTCACTGTTGAGGCCAAATGTGAGCGTTTGTTTAGTTCACTGGGAAGAGTTGAAAAGGACAACATTGAAACGTCTTCCAGCACCTTTTAGCCAAGTCCAGTTGCCCTTGATTCTTTAACCTTCCTTGGATAACTACTTTTATATTTATTTATTCACTTTATTTATTATATATACACTTTTGCTGATGTTTGCACTGAGGGGACTGCATCCAATGGAATTGTCCATTGTCACCCCAGACACAAACCGTTTGAACCCCTCCCCTTCTGGCAGGAGGCTGCGGCCCATCAGAACCAAAACCTCCCGCCATAAAAACAGTTTCGTCCATCAACAAGGCCCCGCACCCCCATTGACTCTGACTCTTAACCCCCCCCCCCCATCATCCCTAGTCACTACACTTTGCACTAACCTTCATCCTGGACTATACATCTGCCCATTGCACATTCTATATATTTATTTGTGTTCTGTACTCAACCCATTTAGCATCCTATGTCTTATAATAAACAGATATTTTATATATATTTGATTCTGTTTCTGTATTGATTGTTTATGTCTTATAAATGTTGAACATGTTTGTTTGTGTATGTATGCACCTATCACCAAGGCAAATTCCACGTATACAGGGTAACTCCTGTGGCTATAAACTCCTTCCTGCTTCTGACAATAAAGACTATTCTCTTTATCACCTGGATGACTGAGAACATTCACAGACATACAACTGTATAGCCTGGAAATCCAGACCCAAATCCCAAAGATTAAGGGGTCTGGCACTGAGTAATGAAAATGGCCCAACTCAAGGGGCGGCACCAACCATGCATTTGACAATCTCACTGCACACAATTGGATAACACTACGACCAATCACAACAATACACGGGGTGACGTATCCAGAGCCCCATACGCTTAGCTACCAGAGGAGCTAACTGGTAGATTAAATTCTTAGCTACCAGCGGAGCTAATCGGTACATTAAACTCTTAGCTACCAGCGGAGCTAACTGGTAGATTAAACGCTAAGCTACCAGTGGAGCTAACTGGTAGATTAAACTCTTAGCTACCATAGGAGCTAACTGGTAGATTAAACTCTTAGCTACCAGCGGATCTAACTGGTAGATTAAATTTTTAGCTACCAGCAGAGCTAACTGGTAGATTAAACTCTTAGCTACCAGCAGAGCTAACTGGTAGATTAAACTCTTAGCTACCAGCAGAGCTAACTGGTAGATTAAACGCTTAGCTACCAGTGGAGCTAACTGGTAGATTAAACTCTTAGCTACCAGCAGAGCTAACTGGTAGATTAAACTCTTAGCTACCAGCGGAGCTAACTGGTAGATTAAACGCTTAGCTATCAGCGGAGCTAACTAGTAGATTAAACTCTTAGCTACCAGCGGAGCTAACTGGTAGTTTAAACTTTTAGCTACCAGAGGAGCTAACTGGTAGATTAAACTCTTAGCTACCAGTGGAGCTAACCGGTAAATTAAACGCTTAGCTATCAGCGGAGCTAACTGGTAGATTAAACTCTTAGCTACCAGAGGAGCTAACTGGTAGATTAAACTCTTAGCTACCAGCGGAGCTAACTGGTAGATTAAACTCTTAGCTACCAGAGGAGCTAACTGGTAGATTAAACTCTTAGCTACCAGCGGAGCTAACTGGTAGATTAAACTCTTAGCTACCAGTGGAGCTAACTGGTAGATTAAACTCTTAGCTACCAGCAGAGCTAACCGGTAAATTAAACTCTTGCTGTATCCGGTCAGCAAAACAGCAAAAACGTCCTTCTTACAAAGGAACGATTGGAGCGCTGTCTTCTGTTCCTCTTTTAGATAAACAGCCAAGTCTAACCCGTTCATTGTAGCGGCCAAAGCCGTTTCAAACAACTGCCGTTCATCCGTGGCCATCTTGCAATGTTTACTAATGACTTTGACGTCGCAGCGCTGTCGTCATCTGTTTAGCTCGCCTCTGGCCCGCCTATATCAGATACACCGATGTGATTGGTGCAGCTCGGCTACTGGGGCATAGTTAATGAGCATCATTACTGAATGCCAGAGTGACTCGCTGAGCAAATTCCAATTGTGCTCTCGCGAGAACTATAATAAACTATATTCCATGGTAACAACTGTATGGTTCATACAAAAAAAGTATGGTTCATCCAAAAAATTGGATTTTGTTTTTAACTACGTACTTACAGAAATATTAAAGGTTCCCATATTTTGCAGTTGCTTTAGTTAAAAATATAAACATCTCTCGCAACAGGAGGCTAAAAATAGTGCTTAGAGTGATAGAGGTTACTCTGATTCCCTGAGGGAAACGGTACTGCTGGTTCTCCTCCGCTCCTTCCTTTTAAGTCAATCAGGTGTATGAATGGGTGTAAATGAGTCTATATGATTCAGATTCAGAGTGTGTTGGCAGGATCTCAGAGCTCAGCTGCTGATTTAACTCAGTCAGTCAGAAACGGCCGCCGCTGTCGGTCAGCCTGAATCTTGGAACATCAGTTTGCCTTTCAGGAAACGAGCTGAGCTCATAGGAACTCATTAGTTTCCAGGTGACTGTGTTATATATATATTTTATTTTTTATCAAAGTCTTGGTACTAATGATACAGAGATCATCTTTAATATGTTAAACTCACATCACTGCACTGTTCAAACATACATCTCTGGTCAACGCAAGGTTTAAAGCGATGCTTTTGCACAAGTCTTTGTGAAAGAAACTCTGTTTTACACCGACATCAATTAAATCAACTAATCGATTAGTTGACAAAATCATATGAAATCATATGTATATATATATATATATATATATACACAGATTCATAAAGTATAGAAATTAAGTGGCATCTGATTGAGTTCAGTTATTAAAGGAAATAGTGGTTTTTATATCTGAAATGCATCTGAAATTGTCTGAAATAATAGTTTTTCAGTCCAAAAGTATCAAATTTAATAACAAATATAAAGGGATTTCACCTAGAAAAGTATTTGTTTTGTTTTTTTAACATTTAGAACATCATGTAGGAACATAACATGTATACAGTTAAGCAAATAAATAAATGAAATGTGATATTTTTTTAAATCCTCTAAAGATTGTACAGAGTCTGGTTGGTGCAGTCACAAATATCTTGCAAGTGGGGTGGGGAAATTTGGATTTGTGACGTCAGTGTTTCTAAAATTAGCGCAGTGCTGTGAAGGAAACTAACTTTGATACCTTTTAATAACCCTGTTATCCTTTTTTTATGAATAAAAATGTGATGAAATAGCGATAAATGCCAGTTTTGTGTTTGTATAAACGACTAAATCTGGTCAAAGTTTCCTTTACAGTGCTGCTTAGTCCGCCAGTATGTTCAAACTGCTTTCACATGTTTTATCACTGGGATCGACTGCCCTAATTTGCTTAAGGATCCAACAGATGCTTCATCAACCTCTTTCTCCTCGTCCTCCATCTCATCCCTCCATCCTGACCCTCCTGCCTGTGGCTGAGAGCAGAAGGAGCTGAGAGTAGAAGAGAGGGAGGATCATTGCTGTTATGTACTGTACTTCCTTTTTGACAACAGCTGCAATGTGAGCGTCATTGTTCACTTTTAGTTCTTAGTAGAGCCTGAACTTTAAAGGGATAGTTCAGATGTTTTCAAGTGTGGCTGTATGAGCTACGTCTCCATAGTCAGTGTGTTACCTACAGTAGATGGCGGTGGGCACGCCCCCAGTTTGGAGAAGCAGGCAGAAGTACCGACACGGAAGCTTAGCAACGTCCTGCTGTGGACGGGGGCAGCAGATAAATGTATTTTAGCTACGTAAAAAAAAAATCTATATCAGTTTAATTGTATGCTATATTTAGAATCTTTAACCCCCCCATTTTTTTCTTGCTGTCAGGCAGCCCATTACGACGGGGAAGGTCGTTGTGTCCATCTACGCCCTTTCAATGCCACCAGACTCCTTTGACAAAAACATCATTCATCGTCATTTTACCTCGCAGAACACAGGAGTTGCTGCTCTACTGCTGCCCCGATTGGTTATTTTGTTTGTGTTATTGTGTGATTTTGGTGTTTTAAGGGTTAGGAGCTAACAAAACTAACAATAAAAAAAAAAAAATTATTTGACGAGGCAGCGGTCGCCCGGCAACTCTCAATTCAATTCAATTTTATTTTATTTCAAGTGCAATATCACCATAAAACATCGTCTCAAAACGCTGTACAACAGGGAATTGAGTAAAAGTCAGCATTAAAAATACAAAAATATACATTCAAATCATTGCGGATATATAGGTACATAAAAGTGAAACAAAAAGTGGTACAAGGGTAAAAACAAGTCATGTGATGGTCCATAACTTTTGGGGAAAATTCTTTTTCTGAGTTTTGATTTAAAAGTAGTGATAACCACCTGAGAACCAAGGACATTTTTTTCCCCTAATCATATTTTTTGTGATTCCATACCTGTTTAAGGTTAAAAAAAAAAAACATCCTACAATTTAATTTTTTTTAATTTTTATTTATTTAAAGAATGTCCACATGTAGTGGACAACAGGATCATTTGAGTACGAAAACAGACAGATTTGGTAGATGTGGAGTCATTATTTACATGAAGATAGTCCTGAAGTCCACTATAATTGACATTCATAAAATGGCAAATTTTTCAAAAGATACATAATGTAGTTTCTATCAGAACTCAATATATGATTCCTAACACCTTAATGAACAAGAAAATATATGATTATCATTGTAACAAAACCATAGACAAACAATATTTGACTCATATTTTATCTTTCCATAAAATGTGCTTGTTCCTATGCTGTACGAAAACAGACAAAATATATATGTCCACATATACAGTGGACATAAGTCAATGGGCTGGGTCTCAGGAGGATAGAGCTGGCTTCTCTGACATACAACAGAAGGTTATTCCTGAGGTGCTCGATAAGAAAAGGCACGGTGGCCTGCTGATATCTTTTGGACCCTTTAGAAATTTCTAAAAGACTGGTACCCAGGGAGCGGAGTGGTTGTGCGGGGGTATAGGGGTTCGGCTAGGTATGGCCGTGCAAGGCTCGTGTTCTTAGAGGGAAAATGACAAACCTACCCATGGGAAGGGAAGAGGTGAAAACTCTGAAGTGTTACACTGATATAAATAAGACAAACTTATTTTTCGTATAGAAAAACCAGGGGTGTCAGACTGGGGGGTGGAAAGGGGACTGAGTAGCCAGGGCCCCAAAAGATGCTAGAATGCAGTGGTGTAGTCTGCGTGATACGCAGGTATACACAGTATACCCACTAAGAAAGCTCACTTAAAGATGCCCAATGATACGCAACAACATACTTTCCATTATATTTTTGATATATTTTGAATTGTCGTCTGTGTTTTTCTTCTTCATATAGGCTAAATAAAGGTATTTACACTGTAAATTGGTGCATAAAAGTGTATAATCAATACAAGAAATGAAGTCGTTGATGCTTAAAACTTCCCTAGGGGAGGAAACCCAGATCCCCCCACTATGATATGCCGCCCCCTCCCCCCAAAGGCAGATTCTGGCCAATATATTTATATACAGTACCCACTACAATACATTAGACTACACCACTGCTAGAATGAATAGCTGTGGATGTGGGGAGTGGCCCATAGAGAATGCCTTTCTAAATGGACCAGAATTTTGTGCCAAGCCACTGAGAGAAAAACCAATCAAATTAGTGTTAGTTCATTAACAGAATTAGTTCATGAAGTTTTGTTCCAGGAGCTGAAACGAAAGCCTCCTGGAGGTTTCACTGTTTGAAATTGAATATGCGTATGTGTTCAGGATGATGATGGCAGCGTTCATCAGAGAAACCTCACTCAAGATAATGAAAACAAAGAGTTTTCTTCTGTGAATCGTTTGGACGACGTGAGGCTGTCAGAAAACAGATGACCACACCGCGCCGTTTCATTTCACTGAACAGGTTTTAATTTGTGGCGTCTGTAAATGTTGTCAAAGGACTTCTGGAACGCCCTCACACATCTCAGTGGGATAGAGGGTAAATCAGCGGCATAACAAGAACTTCAATTAAATGAAATGTTCTTCATGACACACGTCCAACAACCTGTGAGACGTAGGACAAAACTCCAAATGAGTCTTCTATTTTGGTAGAAACGTGTGTGTAAAGCACAGGAAGCCGTTGCTATATTTGTTTTTGTTATCAATAAATCTATTTCCCATCACTTAAATTATGTTTTTCCTTCCCGAGTGTCTTCGTTTTACCAACATGTGTGCAGCTCCTCTATTTCTGCTGTTGCATTGTGGGACAACAGGACAACCCCTGGAGCCTCATCAAGGACCACTGTAGCCCGTTGGAGCCCTAGAAACTTCTCAAGGATACCTGTAACCGCCTGTGGACGCCTTGAACCTGAAGCCTCTTTAAAAAGGTTCAGCTCAGTTCCCTTATTTCAGACCGATCTCAATAAGTGGCGTATGTATGACACACCAATTCGTATGCCAGTATTGGCGTGTTATAAAGAAGCATAATCGCTTTTTAGCGTGTTTATCAATGCCGTTTGGCCTCCCTTGACTTACATTACCTTGCGATTGTGTGTCAATTTATGAAAGGCCGAAAATCCGCAACAGGGGGCCTGGGAACCGATGGGTCGCTGGTTCAAGTCTCCGTATGGACAAAGTGTGAACTGTGGACTGTTGGCTGGAGAGGTGCCAGTTCACCTCCATGGCACCAAACCCTCAACTTTAATGCGCCTTTAATGGGCAGCCCCTCACTCTGACATCTCTCCATTAGTGCATGTTTAAGGTCCTGTTTGTGCATGTGTGTATTTAGGGCCTGTGTGTAATGTGTGATATATATCAACAGGGTGTAAAAATGCCATTTCCCCACTGGGGATCAATAAAGTATCTCTTATTCTTAAAGGTCCCATGACATGGTGCTCTTTGGATGCTTTTATATAGACCTTAGTGGTTCCCTAATACTGTATCTGAAGTCTCTTTTATATAGACCTTAGTGGTCCCCTAATACTGTATCTGAAGTCTCTTTTATATAGGCCTCAGTGGTCCCCTAATACTGTATCTGAAGTCTCTTTTATATAGGCCTCAGTGGTCCCCTAATACTGTATCTGAAGTCTCTTTTATATAGACCTTAGTGGTCCCCTAATACTGTATCTGAAGTCTCTTTTATATAGACCTTAGTGGTCCCCTAATACTGTATCTGAAGTCTCTTTCCCAAAATTCAGCCTTGGTGCAGAATTACAGCCACTAGAGCCAGTCCCACAATGAGCTTTCCTTAGGATGTGCCATTTCTGTGTCTGTAGCTATTGAGGAGGAGAGGGGGGGGGGGAGGTCTTTAAGGACCCCTGGAACCTCTAATAATGTTATTAGCATTCTGGTCTTCTTTATTAACTGCCTCTATTCATGTGTGCCTACAGTATTTGTGTCTTGAACTTTGCCCTTTTTACTGTGAGAAGTTCTCTGCTGCCACTTGCTGGTCATTTTTAAACAACAAAAAACAAAACTGTATTTCCATTTTTCTTTTTAATATTTTATATGTGCAAATTTGTTATAGACCACAGGCATGGTACTGGGATAGACAAGTACTGAGATTTTTAATGTTGTGTGCACAAGATACAAAAAATATTATCTGTCAGGACTTTGCACTTCTGTAATTTATCACTTTTTCAGAAACAGGAGGATGCTCCGTTCTATCAACATCCTGAACCGGAGCACTGCCGAGTCTAAAACTTAGTGAAGGAGCAGCAGAGGACATGAAGAGTTTTAAAATACAGACAGTAATCAAACATGCAGCTGCAAGTAAACAAAGTAACAGACAGAGAAGGAAACAGTTTCTGAATCAAAACAAGAAACTTTGAAATAAGTTAAACCGATGAAACTAAAGAATCAGCATCTGCTCGGCGTTTATCTGTGTTTTAAAAGGTGCACTATGAGTTCCTGCATGGTTTCAGCGCAATTTCATTTTTATCTGAAATCGTAGGCATCTCTCCTTGATGCGCTAACTGCCTGTCCCCTGAATGCACTAATGGCGTAAACGTCAAACAAACACTAGGGGCACAGGCTGTGCACCAAAATACAACAAACCACATTCCAGCCAATCACTGACAAGATGGTTGGGGTTAGTGACAGTTAGTCAGTTAGTCATGACCGTTACGGAAACATGGAGGGAGGGGAGGGCTTCCTCCGTTTTGTTTGAAATTTACTTGGAACCTCAACAGAAGTGATGTCATGCAGAAACGCATAGTGCACCTTTAAGCCCCCAACGTCTCCACTAGGCACTAGGATTAGGCAGTGGTTATGGTTATGGTTAGCGCTGCCTGGAAGGAGATGTTGGGGGCTTAAAACACCATTGAGACTGCTCAGCAGTCCTAGCAATAAGGGTCAAAGGTCAAACACAATGAGTTCATTTTAGTGTAGAATCTAGAAACTCACATTTTAAAAACATTGGAGTTAGACTGTGTCACAGTTACGCACACGTCGATTCGTTCAGGTTTATTTTTATCATCCAATTAGAGAGCTAAAAAAAACTAAAACTAAATGTGTTAGTCTACAAAAGATATAAAGTCAGACAATGTCCAATCCTGTAGTTTGTATTTTGGTGGTGGGCGGGGCTTAGCTTTACATCAGGAACACTGATTGGGTTTTTAAGGCTCAACGAGCTGAAACAATTTGTTCAAACAGGTGTTCAACTTTGCGTTCGGTCTGAGGATTTTGGCAGATTGTTCAACGTTTTTTTGTGAGGTCATGTGACAGTCCATTCCCCTCATGATGTCATCAGTCCTCCAGGCCGCTGAAGCCGTCGCTGAGCAGGAAGTGAGGTCGGACCACGGACAGGATGGGGCTCCGCGGGGCCCCGGCCAGGCAGTACGCCTCGTCCACGTTGACGCCATGTGATCGAAGCGTCCGCAGGGCGCCGCAGCTTTCCCTGCCGCCGTGTGACGTCACGAGGACGATGCGGAGAGGGCTGTCCGACATGCCGAACCTCTGCCGCATCTCGCCGAGCTGAGCAGAGAAATTCTGCGGAGAAAGAATGCGTATTATCCTTTAAAAAAAAAAAAAAAATCTCAGACACCAGAGTTCTTTAAAAAAAATTCTTCATCCTCAAAATGCTCACTTGTATATCAACTACTCTCTGTGTGTTGCCTTGAATTCATGAAGATAACCTTGTTTTTGTCGCGAGTCGTATGCTCAGTACTTTCCAAAACACATCAGCACGTTTGCTAAAACTTTACTATGTGCAACACTTCCGCTTCTCGTCTGAGAAGTTTGGCAGGGGCACTGCTCGTCTGTCTAAATCCGCGGGACTGTTTATGTGGAGGTGTTTTAAATGGTAAGGTTTTAGCAAAAATGCATGTGAAGTACCGAGCAAATGAAATGTTATCCACGTTTTACTTCATGAATTCAAGGCCACTCTCGGTGAGTAATTGATATCATTTTGCTTTGGAAAAATCTTCTGCATGAATTTAAAGTGCTCATATTATGCTTTTTTGGCTTTTCCCCTTTCCTTTATTGTGTTATATATCATTTTTGTGCACGTTATAGGTTTACAAAGTGAAAAAGCCCAAAGTCCACCCCAAAGGGACTTACCATCTCCAACAGAAAAACACTGTTCACCAACTGCTCCAAACAGCTCTGTTGTAGTCCAGCCTTTACTTCAGAGACCAACGTGGTCACTTTGTAACACATGTTATAATTAGGGCTGGGCGATATGGAGAAAATCAAATATCATGATATTTTTGACCAAATAGCTCGATATCGATACCGCAACGATATTGTAGTGTTGACTATTGGTGCTTTCACAAAATATTTACACAATGAGATTTTTGATAAATAATCATCAGTAATTTGGATTTAATGACTAAGTGGGTAAAGGGAAATAATAGAAACAGTTACAACAGTCTGGTAAGTTCAGAAAATAACATAACTTTACTGTAATGCAGCCTTTAAAACCAGGAAAAGACAACACTTACACCATATTACGATATCCAAAATCTAAGACGATATCTAGTCTCATATCACGATATCGATATAATATCGATATATTGCCCAGCTCTAGTTATAATGCTCGCCTAGCTGCTAGCGTGGCACGCCCTCATACTCTCTTCTGACTGGCTAGTAGTCCTTACCTAGGTACTGCACATGTGCGACTTCCAACAAAGATGGAACAAAAGTGAGATGTCTCACTCTGTAGCTAAAACAGAGAGCTCAACACACAGGGTGAAAAGAGGAGCTGCAGCAATGTGCAGTACAACAAAAATATGGTGTTTTTTGAAAATTAAACCATGTAAATCTATTCTGATATAACCTCTAAATACAATTATGATCCTGAAGATGAGCATAATATGAGCACTTTACGCAAAGATGACTTTTTTTCAGCAGGATGTTGCTGCGAGTACCTGAGCGGCCTGTCGGCTCGCCGGCATTGGGCCAGCGTCGGGCCGGTTGACGGCGTCCCCGCAGAACATTACTCTGAGCTGCTCTGATGGAGCTTCCTGCCGGTCCAGCAGGGCCGAGAGAACACCTGGACCAATGACAAAGAGGATGATTTACCTTCTAACATCATTCTCACCTTTATTATGTTTTATGATTCAACTGTGAGCTTTCAGGAGAAAACTACAATACGTTTTATCAATATTTCAACATCATCAGCAGAGTATTCGAGCCACTGTTAGGCAAAACTAAATGTGAGGTTTTGAGTATTAAGTTGAAAAAGTTTCAAGAATAAAGTCGTAATATTTCTTTGGTCCAGGCTGAAATATCTCAAGAACTAGTTGATAGATTTCCATGAAGTTTTGTGCAGACATTCATGGCTCCCAAACGATAAATCCTACAGACTTTGGTGATCGTCTGACATTTTTTGTCTAGCGCCAACATGAGGTTCACATTCATTGCTTTTGAGTGTAATGTCTCAGATTTGGTTCAGACATTTGTGTTCCCCTCAGGATGAATTGTAATAACGTTGATGATGTTCTGACTTTTCATTTAGCCCCATCATCAGATCAACATTTAAATTGGATTTCTGATTTTATTTATTTTTTTAAAGTCTGACCTTTCTGTGACGCCTGTGGCGCCTCATTACTGTCCGTCGACAGGAAGAGTTGCACGTTATTTTTCTGTAAACTTTCGACGAAATCCTCCTCGCTGGAAAAACAGAACCTGCTGACTTCAAGACCTGCAACAGAGCGGTGATGACATCAGGACAGGAAGTCATCAACACGACTACAAAAACTCCAACACTGATCAGGGGCTAAAGGTTAAAGTTAGATTACCGTAATGTCTGGTGCTGCTGCTGATGAGGGTTAAAGTAAGATTACCGTAATGTCTGGTGCTGCTGATGATGAGGGTTAAAGTTAGATTACCGTAATGTCTGGTGCTGCTGATGATGAGGGTTAAAGTTAGATTACCGTAATGTCTGGTGCAGCTGCTGAGGGTTAAAGTTAGATTACCGTAATGTCTGGTGCTGCTGCTGATGAGGGTTAAAGTTAGATTACCGTAATGTCTGGTGCTGCTGCTGATGAGGGTTAAAGTTAGATTACCGTAATGTCTGGTGCTGCTGCTGATGAGGGTTAAAGTTAGATTACCGTAATGTCTGGTGCTGCTGATGATGCGGCAGCTCTGCTGCTGTTGCTGGCTGTCGGTGGTGATCAGGACGACATCAAACAGCAGCGACTCAGCAGGATTTTCCTCTAGCAGACGTTTGTTCACTCTCTGCAGCGCCTGAATTAGGAATTCAATTCAAATGTATCCATTAAAGCTCCAGCCTGGTGTTATTCTATATTTTTCTTATTGTCAACAAAGTTAGTCTCTTAATACTTTCTGACTTCCTGTCTGTAGCTCTCAGGTCCAATTGGTTCCTGATGAAGAGGTACATGTTTAAAGACGGCTCACAAATGTATAAATATGTCTATGCGTTTCCTTTTAAAAAAGGCTTTGGATTTTCCAGTCGGCCACTTTATCATATGTTTCTCTGATACAGGAGGAAAGAGTGCAGTTGTTGGGGACTATTTCTACATTTGGAGCTCTATTTTATACATTTGGAAAGTATTTGGTGCAGCAGGTTAGTGTGTGTGGGATTGAGTCAAAATAAACTACAGTGTGTTCATGGTAATGAAGGAAAATATGACTTAGTGCAACAGTGTGGCTCATTGATGTGTTTTTAATAGGTTTTGGAGCTCTATTGCACAAATAATTAGATATTTGAATTAATAAATATAACTACATACAGGTCACACACACACACACACACACACTTTAAAGTGAAGGAAACTGACCTGCAGCAGCGGGAAAGCCACGCCCATTCCGTACACATCATCACCATCAGCTCCAGATTCAAACACTGCACGAGACGTTACCGCGACAACGACTGCACGATCAGCATCTTTCTGCAGAGGAAACACAGAACCTCTTCATCATACTAAAAACACTCAACACACACACAAACAGACAGTACCTATATGAAATCACCAGAAGTCCAACATGGAACACTACTTTGTATGATTAAAATTGTATAATTCGAAGTGAAACCTGGCCAATGACCTCATACAGACATTTTAACTTGATTATTCGTACACGTTTGCATGTCAGAACACACCATGATATTGTACAATTTCTCACTGTCTTAACCTTTAAACATTGTTCATTGCTACCCCCCTTAATGTACTGTTCTTATTTTAACATAAATACAAATAAAAATGTACTTTTAATACAACATTTATTGTAAAAAGAACCTTACTAGAACGTTAACATCTACAACGTGTGTGTGTGTGTGTGTGTGTGTGTGAACCTTGGTGGTTCACATGCACAAGTGGCAACATGACAACATGAACTGTGTGTGTGTGTGTCTTTATGTGTGTGAGTGGGTGCACATGTGTGTGTATGTGTGTGTGGGTCTGTGTGTGTGAGTGGGTTTACATGTGTGTGTGAACCTTGGTGGTTCACATGCACAAGTGGCAATGTGACAAAATTAACTGTGTGTGTGTGTGTGTATGTGTGTGAGTGGGTGTACATGTGTGTTTATGTGTGTGTGTTTGTGTGTGAGTGGGTGTACATGTGTGTGTATGGGTCTGTGTGTGCGTGCATGCATGTGTGTGCGAACATTGGTGGTTCACATGCACAACTGGCAACAAGACAACATGAACTGTGTGTTTGTGTGTGTGTGTGTGTGTGTGTGTGTGTGTGTGTGTGTGTGTGTTTGTGTGTGTGTGTGTGAAGAATGGGCACACAGGAAAGTTGTAGGAGTGTGTGAATGGAGAGAGGACTTTCATCTCCTGGATGAAAATTATACTATTTCCCTTTTGTTTCTTATGCCGGTCATTATTTACCATAAACAAAAAAAGTGTGACCAAGTTGAATAAATCACTCAGAATTCAAAGAAAGTAGAGTCACAATGAATATTATGTGTTCAGATGCCTTTTGTGAATGATATCATAAGGTCTTGAGGCAATCTGATGAAAAATGCCATATTTATGTTACAGGGAATGTGTAAATCGGTCATTTTTAACAGGTTAAGGAATCATTTTGCGTGTTCTGTGCAGTCAGCTTCTCTACCACAGCAGCCGTGACACACAGTGTTAGCCTAATATCCTCGGTTCCCGAATCCCTATAACAAAATATTGAATTTTAGCATTGCGTCGTAAACTGGTGAAGTTTAAAAAAAGGTTAAGGTTAAAAAATGACTCAAAAATGATATATTTTGAACTAATAGGTCCCGTTCTACAATTCGGCATTCATTACATACATACATAGATCAAATTTACATATAATTTTAATTTTTAAATTACGTTTGTCCCTTTTAATTTTCTCCGACTCCGACTCAAACGGCACGTTTGTAAGATTTTGTAAGAGTTCAAACTTGTGCTAAATAGTGGGCTGCATGGTGAAGATCCAGAGTTGGATGGGTTTGGTTCTGGAAGTGTGTGGTCTTACCTGTCTGTCTTTGTAGATAAGACAATCCGACCTAACATAACTCGCCTCTGGGGAGTCTTACCTGCTTCACGTCGGTGTTCTGGATCGTGGAGACCATGTCCGCCTCTCAGCTGAACCCTGTAGCTTAAAAAGGGTCTTATAACGGCTAAGTGTATATCTACTGGCCTTTTCACCTGTCGCAACCATAGACCACAACACAGTAAGTAGTACAACAACCTTGTCTATGACAACAGACAACAACTGAGCTGGCTGTCAAACTAACTTCAAATGTTCCTACAGAAACAGTCAACTGTCTGCTCAGGGTTCCGCCCATAGACAGTATATGGTTCCGCCTCAGGATGTATCCGCCTGCCTTTCGCTGTAACGCATGGTAACGTAACGCCCGACGTTCGCTTCAAGACCGCAACGTGATGGCGTCACTTCCTTGTTTGTCTGCCTGCCGCTGGGCGACCCCGCCCACAGTAGTGATTATTGTGTCTGGTACAGAAACGCGGTCCGGTTTTTACTCCGCAAAACCTCCTCGTCTGGACTAACTGCTTAAGACAGAAGAGGGAGGGCGGTCTGGAGCGGGTCTGAGAGAAGCTTGGTCCGGTTTGGAACGGGTTTGACCCGGTCTGGAACCTTGGTAAAGAGAGCCGGAGGGAAAGTTTGCTTCAGCTTCGGTTCACGGTGAGAAAATCCTTCCTCGGTTCCCTCTTTCTTCTTCCCACCCTCTTCATCTCAGTCCTCTGGGGGTGTAGGCTACAGGTGTGTCCAGCGTGGACCGGTTCGCGGTTCCTGGGGACCCTCAGATCCGCAGGTGATTGGCTGTCACCGGTGCAGGATGTGTGTGAACTGTGAACAGAAGCGAAAGGATAATATTGTTTTATGTTATCAGAGGCTCAGACCAGACTGTCAGTAAAACAGCCAGTTAACTGTCTGTCTATTTCTGTCACTTAAAGGTAAAAGGGCAGTAGGCCGTCAATCAGCCAGTCAATAAGTCTCGCTGTCAGTCACTTTAAAAGCACTCACCAATTCTGTCAGTAAATACTCAGTTGTTAAATCGGCAGGCAATCGATCAATCAGTCAGTCAGTCAATCAGTCAGTCAGTGTATCTGTCAGTCAACACAGAGCCAATATAATATATATTCACACTATATTTAAATGACTGAATTTAGAGTGAAACCTGGCCTTTGAACATTACAACTAAAGTATTCTTACCCAGGTTTTAACATGTCAGAACACACCTTGCTATTGTACATTTTTTTCACTGTCTTAAGGAATAGTTTAGCTTGTTCTGTGCAGCCAGCTTCTCTTGAGTCTTTGAAGACACTGCCCTAAATGTACCCTCATATAATTGTCTCTGGTACAAATCCCTATTACAAAATATGCAATTTTAGCATTGCATTGCTAGCTGTTTAGGGTGTGTCTCAGTTAAAAAAAATGACTTATGGTGTATTTTAAGTTATTAGGCCATGCTCATGAATTCGGCATTCGTTAAATACACTTTACAGCTATTTTTCATATAATTTTAACTTTTGAAATACATTGAATTATCTCCCACCCTGACAGGGTTGTGTGTCAGAGTCTCACCTGTAAAGACAGTGCTGGAGTGGGATCCAGGTGAAGAATCAAATCAATTATAAGAAGCAGTCATACCAGTCAGACAGCTCTGCTCAGTGATCCTCAGACTGAACAAACAGCCTTCAACAGGCTACAGACAGCAGCCGGTTAGCTTAGCTTAGCATAAAGACTGAAAACAGGGGGAACCAGCTGGCCTGGCTAAGGCTCAAGATGACAAAATCTACCTCTAAAGCTTACTTTTTAACACAATGTATCTGGTTTGTACTAAAACTGAAATGTACAGATGTCAATTTTCTATTTTAAGGCGGTTATGTTCTGGATTCTTTGAGCAATTGTCAGGCAACCGTTGGGATGTCTCAGGCAAGAAATATTCGGACTCAACCCCCTTAAAATGGCAAGTTGTTTATTTTTGTATGGATTAAACAAACCCAATGAAACGTCTGTACTAGTAGGGATGCACGATATGAGGAAAGTATCTAATTGCGATTATTTTGACTGTGAGAGGCTGCTGCAAAGAACTCAGCCTACATGGGGCGCACGCTCTACTGGGTGAGCTAGAGGTTGCCCCACAAAGATGTTTTCCTTTAGTCTGTAGGATAGGATTTGTAGGCCCAAGACGTCTCTGCAGCCCCACACTACTTAATTCAGAATGGTTAGACACATCATTTTTGTTATTTAATGTATACTCTGCAAGTGTGCTGTGTGTCTGATATTTTGCTCCTGCAACAATGTTATTTCTCATTTTTTTTGGGATCAATAAAAAAAACTATCTATCTGTAATTTGCATTTTACAAATATTGCACCCACCCTGCAATTTGGATATTGCACCAGTCCATGTTGCGATTTTGATTAAAATTGTGATTAATTGTGCAGCCCTATATTATAGTGAGCTTTAAATGTGCTGGTATTCAAGATTCAAAATACTTTATTGTCATTGTATGAACACAACAAAATTATATTATTGTTATTAGAATAGAGAAAAAAAAACAAATAAAAAGGCATTGGACATAGTACTCATATGAGCATTTTAGCTTTAGACAGAGCCAGGCTAGCGGCTTCCCTGTGTTTCCAGTCATTATGCTAAGCTACACTAACTGGCTGTTAGCTGTAGCGTTATATAACTGACAGTTTTGAGAGTGGTATCAATCTTTACATCTACCTCTCTGCCAAAAAGCCAGTAAGTGTTTTTTCCCAAAATGTCATACCCTTCCTTTTAAAGAAGGAGCTGTTTGTGGGCGTGTTGACTGACAGATGTCTCAACCTATCACCCTGTGCTGTTGTGGTTGTAGCCTGCTCGTCCCTTCAGCCTCTTTCCCCGAAATTAGCTCCTAGTTTGGGGACCACACAGCCTCCTACACACATGTTTTATGACCCCCCTGCTTGAGAGCAGAGAATGAAACATGATCAGGGGGGAACATTAAGCAGATGATGAAACATTTTCTCTTCCCTGAGCAAACAGTTTGATGAGTGGAGTGTCTGATTGGCTGCCTACTCTGTTTGTATGAGTCTTTATGGGAGAGGTCGACTCTCCCTGGGTCAATAAAGCTTTATGATCACTAAGTGTTGAAGGAGCCTCACATTCAGGTCAGTCACAAGACTCATTAGAAGCAGAAATTGTTGTTCTGTTTTCTCTATTTCTTTTTTTGTGCTTTTCATCCAACTGTAGTTTCAGGTTCAGGGGAGATTTCTGCTGCCGGTTAACGTGTTGAATTATCTCCCAGGATGTAAATGAACAGCAGCTTCACCGTGTGTCAGATGCTCATACTGATGTTACAAACTTGTACGTCAGTGTTCTGGGAAACCGAAATGTCCGAAACCATGCTAGCAACGAATGTTGGGGATAGATTACTTAGTCTGTGCGTTACTTTAGTCCAGACAGAAATATCTTAACAGCTGTCCGAGGGTTTCTACAGAGATTTATGTTCCCCAGAGGATGAAGCTTTGTGACTTAGGTAATCCTGTTAATGTCATTTTGCCTCATCGACCTGATGATGGAGCTAGAGGAAAAGTCAGGAGAACAAAGTTGTTAGCCTGACAAGTCAGACCCACATGCAGATGTTGGGTCTGGGAACTCACCACTGGCAGGGCTCAATCTGAGGGGCGGGATAAATGGTTGTCTTTCATATTCCCTCTTCACATAATAAGATAGCGCTACAACCAACCAGAGCAACGAAGAAGGTAGAGGACTTAGTTGATAGATTAAACTTTTGCCGTATCCGGTCGGCGAAACTCCGAACACATCTTCCTTTTTAAGAATGACTTCAGTGCCGTTCTTTGTTCTTTTCTGAAAGAAAAGCTTAAAGTTCCCATGACATGGTGCTCTTTGGATGCTTTTATACAGTGGTGTGAAAAAGTGTTTGCCCCCTTCCTCATTTCCTGTTCCTTTGCATGTTTGTCACACTTAAGTGTTTCGGAACATCAAACCAATTTAAACAATAGTCAAGGACAACACAAGTAAACACAAAATGCAATTTGTAAATGAAGGTGTTTATCATTAAAGGAGAAAAAAAATCCAAACCATCATGGCCCTGTGTGAAAAAGTGATTGCCCCCTAAACCTAATAACTGGTTGGGCCACCCTTAGCAGCAACAACTGCAACCAAGCGTTTGCGATAACGTGCAATGAGGCTTTTACAGCGTCCTGGAGGAATTTTGGCCCACTCATCTTTGCAGAATTGTCCTAATTCAGTTACATTAGAGGGTTTTCGAGCATGAACGGCCTTTTTAAGGTCATACCACAACATCTCAATAGGATTCAGGTCAGGACTTTGGCTAGGCCACTCCAAAGTCTTCATTTTGTTTTTTCTTCAGCCATTCGGTGGTGGACTTGCTGGTGTGTTTAGGATCATTGTCCTGCTGCAGAACCCAAGTTCGTTTCAGCTTGAGTACACGAACAGATGGTCGGACATTCTCCTTCAGGATCTCTTGGTAGACAGCAGAATTCATAGTTCCTTTTATCACGGCAAGTCTTCCAGGTCCTGAAGCAGCAAAACAGCCCCAGACCATCACACTGCCACCACCATATTTTACAGTTGGTATAATGTTCTTTTTATGAAATGCAGTGTTCCTTCTACGCCAGATATACTTGGACACACACCTTCCAAAGAGTTCCACTTTTGTCTCATCGGTCCACAGAATGTTGTCCCAAAAGTCTTGGGGATCATCAAGATGTGTTCTGGAGAAATTGAGACGAGCTTTGATGTTCTTTTTGCTCAGCAGTGGTTTTCTCCTTGGAACTCTGCCATGCAGGCCATTTTTGCCCAGTCTTTTCCTGATGGTGGAGGCATGAACGCTGACCTTAACTGAGGCAAGTGAGGCCTGCAGTTCTTTGGACGTTGTTGTGGGGTCTTTTGTGACCTCTTGGATGAGTCGTCGCTGCGCTCTTGGGGTAATTTTGGGCGGCCGGCCACTCCTGGGAAGGTTCACCACTGTTCCATGTCTTCGCCATTTGTGGATAATGGCTCTCACTGTGGTTCGCTGGATTCCCAAAGCTTTGGAAATGGCTTTATAACCCTTTCCAGACTGATAGATCTCAATTACTTTCTTTCTCAATTGTTCCTGAATTTCTTTGGGTCTCGGCATGATGTGTAGCTTTTAAGGATCTTCTGGTGGACCTTACTGTGTCAAGCAGCTCCTATTTAAGTGATGCCTTGATTGTGAACAGGTGTGGCAATAATCAGGCCTGGGTGTGGCTAGAGAAATTGAACTCAGGTGTGGACAACCACAGTTATAGTATGTTTTAACAAGGGGGGCAATCACTTTTTCACACAGGGCCATGATGGTTTGGATTTTTTTTCTCCTTTAATAATAAACACCTTCATTTACAAATTGCATTTTGTGTTTACTTGTGTTGTCCTTGACTTTTGTTTAAATTGGTTTGATGTTCCGAAACACTTAAGTGTGACACACATGCAAAGGAACAGGAAATGAGGAAGGGGGCAAACACTTTTTCACACCACTGTATAGACCTTAGTGGTCCCCTAATACTGTATCTGAAGTCTCTTTTATATAGACCTTAGTGGTCCCCTAATACTGTATCTGAAGTCTCTTTTATATAGACCTCAGTGGTCCCCTAATACTGTATCTGAAGTCTCTTTTATATAGACCTTAGTGGTCCCCTAATACTGTATCTGAAGTCTCTTTTATATAGACCTTAGTGATCCCCTAATACTGTATCTGAAGTCTCTTTTATATAGGCCTTAGTGGTCCCCTAATACTGTATCTGAAGTCTCTTTTATATAGACCTTAGTGGTCCCCTAATACTGTATCTCAAGTCTCTTTTATATAGACCTTAGTGGTCCCCTAATACTGTATCTGAAGTCTCTTTTATATAGACCTTAGTGGTCCCCTAATACTGTATCTGAAGTCTCTTTTATATAGACCTTAGTGGTCCCCTAATACTGTATCTCAAGTCTCTTTTATATAGACCTTAGTGGTCCCCTAATACTGTATCTGAAGTCTCTTTTATATAGACCTTAGTGGTCCCCTAATACTGTATCTGAAGTCTCTTTTATATAGACCTTAGTGGTCCCCTAATACTGTAACTGAAGTCTCTTTCTTGAAATTCAGCCTTGGTGCAGAACTACAGCCACTAGAGCCAGTCCCACAATGAGCTTTCCTTAGGATGTGCCATTTCTGTGTCTCTAGCTATTGAGGAGGAGAGAGGGGGGGGGGGGTCATAAGGAGCAAGGACCTTGGACCTTTTAACTCCAAGTCTTCCAGAGTTGCGACCAAAGCCGATTCGAAAGACCGCTGTTGTAAATGTTTGTGTGAAATGTCTCAACTATTGGATGGATTGCTGTGAAACGTGGTACACACTTTCATGGTCCCCAGAGGATTATTTGCAGTAACTTTGTTCTCCTGACTTTTCCTTTAGCGCCATCATCAGGTCAATGATGCAAAATGACCCTCTAACACTTTATTTATTGTTTATTGCAATCAGGTTATTATTGAATGTTTTGTGGATCATTTCAAAGTGTTTCCTCTCCTCCTCCAGTCTCTGCAGCGCCGCCGGCAGTCATGTTCAGGTAGAGACCGGCTCCACGGCGCCCACCATGCGGAAGCATCTGGACAGGATCCGGTTCCGGGGCCAGAGACGGGACGAGTTCCTGGATCTGGTCGATTCGCCCAACACGTCGGACACCGAATGCACCGAGGAGGCCGTGACTAAAGCTCCGGTCTCCGTCAGAGAGCCAGAGGAGCAGAGGGAGGCGGAGGGAGAGCAGCAGAGTGATGCCCAGGTACAAAAACAAGAACACCACTAGGGCTGCTCGATTAAGGCAATACATCTGATCACCATTATTTTGGTCAGTGTTGAAATCACGATTATTTCATTGACTTTTGGAAAGCTGTTGCAATTATTGAATTAAAAACAAACCAACAGTGAAAACACCTTGAACTGTAAAATATCCCTTACTACTTTGACTGTTTGAGCTTTTATTTATTTTCATTCAGAACACAAGACAAAATAAGAGTTTACTCGCAAAATGTAATGTGCAAAATAATTGTTTCTCTTGATTACTTTGTTTTTGTGATCGTTAGGAGCCAAATTCTAGTCTGGCTCCGCCTTCCTACATACTTCCGTACACCGTCTGGGTTTGCGGTATATTCTTGGGTTTTCTCCGGCCAAATCTTAACCGGTCCAATCAGCGAACAGAGGGAGTGGCTGAGAACGATGACGTTGAGAACGATGACGTTGAGAACGATGACGTTGAGAACGATGACGTTGAGAACGATGACGTTGAGGTCGTGACGTGAGCTAGTTTGAGTTGTAGTTTTGTAAAGGCGGAAGGAGAAAGATGTGAGCAAAGCCATTCGGTCCGTTGTGGCAACGCCGCCGAATATCCAGAAGGGGGCCATGATCTCGTGGCCCTCTTCCCCAAGGGGTTTCAGGAAAAGTTTGATTTTCCAGCTCGCTCCGTTAGCGGTGAAGGAGTTGGCTAAGGCTAACGCTAGCGATGCTAAGCCGACATCAAGACCAAACGTTAGCGATTGGTTACGGCAGATCCAGAGTGGCTCTGGGCTGATCAAATAGTTTTAAACTTCAGAGTACCTGCCTTCAAGGAAGTTAACACTGGTCAATGGAGAGAGGCCAGACTCTCTGTACAAATGAAATGGACCAGAGTCTGGTAGGACCAGGCTAGTGTACCAGAGTCTGGTAGGACCAGGCTAATGGACCAGTCTGGTAGGACCAGGCTAATGGACCAGAGTCTGGTAGGACCAGGCTAGTGTACCAGAGTCTGGTAGGACCAGGCTAATGGACCAGTCTGGTAAGACCAGGCTAATGGACCAGAGTCTGGTAGGACCAGGCTAATGGACCAGAGTCTGGTAGGACCAGGCTTGTGTACCAGAATCTGGTAGTACCAGGCTTGTGTACCAGAGTCTGGTAGGACCAGGCTAGTGTACCAGAGTCTGGTAGGACCAGGCTAGTGTACCAGAGTCTGGTAGGACCAGGCTTGTGTACCAGAGTCTGGTAGGACCAGGCTTGTGTACCAGAGTCTGGTAGGACCAGGCTAGTGTACCAGAGTCTGGTAGGACCAGGCTAGTGTACCAGAGTCTGGTAGGACCAGGCTAGTGTACCAGAGTCTTGCTCTCGTTTGGCTCTCTGTGAAGGCGGTCGCATTTCTCTCCCTCTCCTCCCGTTGCCTACCCTGCTTTGCTCTCTCGTCTAGTCTTTGTCTCTGTGTACTTCTAGAGTCTCTCTCTCTCGGCACTGCTCCTAAACTACGAATTATGGATTTGATCAACTGGTCTTTCAGCGCAATTGACACCATCTTCTCGACGAGAAGCTCGGGTTCGGGGGAACCTGACTGCCCTGCCGGGACGTTCGCAGCTGGCTACACGATGCACCCGTGGGAGAGGTGGCGGATCGTGTGTCTGGCGGTTCTTTCCGTGGAGGACATTGAAGATATCTACCTATTCGGAACCACAATAACAGGTCTTTTGCTGATTGGCTCAGGCACTGCCCTGGTTTATCGAGAAATTAAGAAGAAGACGGGAACCGAGCAAAATACCAGGCTGCCCGTCATGGTTGAAGCCGTGGGCAGAGCTGTCGGAACTCAGATTGTGACTTTGACCACCATGAGCCACACACCATGGGCCAAAAATTGGATACCATCTTGGAGAGACTATCAGCTCTGGATAGGCTGGACAACATCTTGGGGAAACTCACGGTTTTGGCAAGGAAATTTGATCGATACGGAGACCAGAGGGGACATTTCAGAGAAGTCGAGAGTGACTAACTGCGGCTCCTGGCCCTAAGACAAAACAAATTCCAATCTTATCTTTTTCGGCTCCCTGAACCAGCACTGGCCTTGGCCGAGGCCGGTGTTTAATAATCGTCTCCCCATGGCCTCCCCCTGGCCTCCCCCACTGCAGCGAGGCACACTCTTGCGTTACCTACCCGATTCCCACAGACACCTGTTGATTGTTGACTCGGACTGGGTCCTGTTTCAAGCCTGACTCCATGGCAACCAGCTGTGTATCGCAATGACAATCGTGCGGACTGAGAAAACCAGATTACGGGGGCCAGACGTAGCTTGACTACTCAGGCCAACATACACACAAACTCTTCCATATATACAGATATGCAATCACCCCCCACCCCCAATCCAGCGCTTTCACCGCTTCTACCTCCAGTGAGGCGGGCGGGTCTGTGACCAGCGCCTTTGTTTGGCTGCAGGACCAGATGTCTGCTTGCCTGTGCTGGACTACCTGCACCCCAACACCCCCCCCCCCATGCCCCCCAAGACTCCCCTCACCCATTGCGTGTCTTGTGTGCCCTTGTATTGGTTATGTGCTTATGTTGCTGAGGTGTTTTTTTCCTGTTCCCACACTGTGCTCCTAGTGGGGGCATAGTCTGGGAGTTGCCTTTTTCTCCTCATCACTCCTCATGTCATGCTGTATTTTCTTTACCCAATGTATGTTTGTATGTACCTTGTAAAGCCCTTGTTGGTTTCTTATCTGTGAAATGCGCTCTATAAATAAAATTGGATTGGATTGGAGAGTCTGGTAGGACCAGGCTAGTGTACCAGAGTCTGGTAGGACCAGGCTAATGTACCAGAGTCTGGTAGGACCAGGCTAGTGGACCAGAGTCTGGTAGGACCAGGCTAGTGTACCAGAGTCTGGTAGGACCAGGCTAGTGTACCAGAGTCTGGTATGACCAGGCTAATGGACCAGAGTCTGGTAGGACCAGGCTAATGGACCAGAGTCTGGTAGGACCAGGCTAATGGACCAGAGTCTGGTAGGACCAGGCTAGTGGACCAGAGTCTGGTAGGACCAGGCTAGTGTACCAGAGTCTGGTAGGACCAGGCTAATGGACCAGAGTCTGGTAGGACCAGGCTAGCCAAAATCATAATCGCGATTAAAATTTGATTATTTGCACAGCCCTAACCCGGAGGCCCCCCCAAATAAAAGATAAACACCTGCAACTGATTTCATTTCACTGTTGTGTAATTGTTTTTTTATTATTTTCCTGTCGCCCTGTTTGTTTCAGGCTGGTCCAGGATCCTTTTGTGCAGCTCTCCAAGACGACTCGAGGACAGACCTTAACGAGGTCAAAGGTCACCTAGAAATCGCCTTGTTAGAGAAACACTTCCTACGTGAGTCTTCTGACTGGCCAGGCCCTCTGTGTGTTTCCTAAGACTTCAAATGTAACGATATTAACATAAGAAGAGACATTAAATACAATGAATTTGTTTTTCTATCTTATAAACAAAGTGACAGGTCTGCATTAGCTTTTAGCATCACCTGGATGTTGATCTGTGGAGTGAAATCTGTGAGTTCTATAACTTCATACTTCTGACGTTTAGTTTTCTTCGTGAGAATCTATTCTTAAAAACAACAAATTTGAAATATAAATGATCTGATTGCAGCTTCTTAACTTCTAGTTTCTTCACTCCTCTGCGACAATAACTGAATATCTTTGACTTGTGGACACAACAAGACTCAAACAAACAAAAGTGGAAAAAAGTAAAGTGTCCCTTTTTTAAAATCTGTGGCACGAGGAGGTGTGTGTGTGTGTGTGTGTGTGTGTGTGTGTGTGTGTGTGTGTGTGTGTGTGTGTGTGTGTGTGTGTGTGTGTGTGTGTGTGTGTGTGTGTGTGTGTGTGTGTGTGTGTGTGTGTGTGTGTGTGTGTGTGTGTGTGTGTGTGTGTGTGTGTGTGTGTGTGCTGTCGGGGTCATTGTGGCCTCTCACTTGAGTTCGCAGTCAAACGTCCCACAGCACAGCAGCATGCTGGGTAATCCGTCAATATCTGCCTGTCAGCTTTACGTAACACACACACACACAGCTATTAATAACCCTGCTGACTTAAACACACACACACAAACAAATACATTTCTTTATATTTCTGGGAATTAATATTGATAACATTTGTGGTATATTTTGTTTTATGTGCAGTCTATCCTACGTTCCATCAGATAAATTACAGTTTGTATCTTTGAAATCAAATGGAAAAGGCACCCGAAGGATGCTAGAGGTTGCAGTAAAGTAGTAGTAGCACAAAATGTCACCTGAGCAGCTCTCAATGAGCGATAATAAAATTGTGAAACCACTGCTCAGAGGTACTCAGCTTGTCTCCATCATCATCTGTTTCAGAGGAGGAGCTGAGGAAACTTAAAGAGGAGTCCAACGTGGACTCCCTGAGACAGGAGCTGGAGAGGGAGCGCATCAGGTGCATCGAGCTGGAGCAGAAAATCAACGACGTCCTGAAACCCAGGTGGTTATTTAAAAAAAAGTCATTAAAAAAGGAGCTGGTATAGCTTGTTTTTTCCGGTGGTTTTACGCCGACACTTGACCGGCCGTTTCTGTCACTTCACAGACTCGAAGACTCCCCTTCTCAGACACCCAAAGCCCCGTCTCCTCCTCCTCCACCTGCAGTCAGCAGTACAGGTGAGCTGTTCTTCAAACGCTTACTGGCCACTTTATTAGATGCACATATACGCCACCTTTATCTGCCTCTGAGATTTCAAACGTACAGAAAGGACTTACGTGGTACGTAGGGCTGGGAAAAAAATCGATTTGATTTAAAAATCGAGTTGGTAGGTCAAATCGATTCATATTTTTTTTTCAATCCAAACACAGTATAAATAATTTTGGATGTTTAACAATCTTTGTTGCACACTGCACAGACTTTTCAGTTAGAGAAAGGGTTTGCCTTTGCAATTTTGTTTGTGTTGATGCACTTTAATATAGTATTAAATATAATTAATACAATAAATATATATTTTTAAAATATATTTACAGTTCGCAGTTATTTTGTTTTAAATGGAAGAGGGGGAAAATCGACTTGAATCGTAAATCGAGTTTTTTAATAAAAAAAATATTTTAGGGAAACAAATTGCCCAGCTCCAGTGGTACGTAAGCTAAAAGTGGACACACTTGAATAAAAGTGGTAAAATGTTAACGACCACGTCGGTTACCTTCCTCAGACTCTTTTCTTTTCCCGTCCTCAGACAAACACAAGGACACTTTGTCCAGCAGCTTCCTGAAATGGCTTTATGATCGTTTTGGCGTTTATATCGAGGACTTCAGCTTCCAACCGGAGGAGCAGACGGTGGAGGCGGAGGAGCCGCTGAGTGCCAAGAGGTGAGGAGTAAAATACAGCGATTGGACATATTTAGGAAAACAGTGACTTAAATCAACGATCAACTGGAGCTGTAACATACTGTATGTTTTTTTTTTATTGTGGTAAAAGCTCTGTGTCTTAAATCTAAAATGAATACCTGTTTTCTGATCCACAGGTTGACTGAAAACATGAGACGGCTCAGTGAGTATTTCTCTCTGATTTGAACCCTAGCCTGACCAGCCAGACCCACATCCAGATGTTGGGTCTATGAACTCACCATTGGCAGGGCTCAATCCGAGGGGCGGGATAAACGGGTGTCTTTCATATTCCCTCTGCACGCAATAGGATAGCGCTACAACCAGGCAGAGCAACGAAGAAGGTAGCGGAGCTAGTTGATAGATTAAACTTTTGCCGTATCCGGTCGGCAAAAGTCCGAACACATCTTTTTTAAGAATGACTTTAGTGCCGGTCTTTGTTCTTTTATCAAAGAAAAGCCATAGACTGTATATTATTAATATTAACAGTCTATGAGAAAAGCTGAACTGCAAGTCTTCCAGAGTCGCAACCAAAGCCGATTCCAAAGTCCGCAGTTCGCCAGCAGCAGCGGCCATCTTCTTTGTTTTCAAGTAGCGGGGGATTCACGTGGAACCGTCGCAACTCTGCCGTCATTATGTTAAGCCCCGCCCACCGACTCTATATACACGATGTGATTGGCCTGACTAGAGTTTGGGTTTTCCAGCACCAACGGCGAGTTGCTAGACGACCCTGGCTGCAAATTACATTTGCTGCCGCTAGGGTGCGTCTAGATTTCTATGCTAGGCTGCAGGAGTCTCACCCAACACATCCAGAAGTTGATGCATAGACTGTATAAGTGAAGACAGAACTTCTTGATCGCCCCCTGCTGGCTGTCTGCAGTATAGGTCCTAAACCACGTCCTCTCCGTGTTAGCAGCTGGGACATGGGCCAAACTAAATAGTCAAAGTACACGTCAAATCAATGTTTCCCAAAGATGTTTTCTGTCAATTTTAGGTATCTCTCATCACGCTGATGTTTGTTTGAGTGTTAATTTTCTGATACGTTTAGTTTTTATTAGTTATTTGATACCATAAAAACGAAGTGAAACGTCATGATTGACAGCTGTGATTGACTTACGATTGGTCCAGCCGGTGTATGGGTGAGACTTTGATACCACTGCTCCAAAGCCTGATCACTACTGTGCAGACTCTGGCTCCAAAATGACAAGATGGCAGCGCCCCTATCCGGGATATGTTGTTCACTTTTGTACAGCGGGAGGGAGTGGAGACGCGTTGTCCATCTTTACTCACAGTTTATGAACGTATCACATCCACATACTTTTAGCCACATTCTGTCCTTCAACTCACTTAGATGCTTTATTTTACAGGTTATTTAAAACAATACAGCAGACACAGAGCTGAGGTTTCTCTGTCACGATAACTTCTCAGTCTGTGATTGGTCAGTTGGTCCGTTGTTGTGTTTCTCAGTCTGTGATTGGTCAGTTAGTCCGTTGTTGTGTTTCTCAGTCTGTGATTGGTCAGTTGGTCCGTTGTTGTGTTTCCAGAACGAGGATTCAAACCTGTGACCAACTTCAAGAGGAACCTTACTGCCCTATCCAGCTGGAACTCTGTCTACACGTCGGCCATCGCCTTCATTGTGAGTCCACACACACACACACACACACACACACACACACACATATATATATATATATATATATATATATATATATATATATATATATATATATATAAAAAATGACGATTTCTAAATCGCTCCAATCTATTGAATTATTAAGAACTATTTCAATATAATTTACCAGTCCCTCCAGAAAAACGCAATTATGCGATCACATAATTCAACGCATAATCAGCCAAAGTTGCATATTGATGCAGGGGAGAGGCATTTTTTCAAATACGGCGCACTTTTGCCGCATAAATTGCTGATTTCCGCGCAAAATATGCGGGGCTTGCATGATTTCATAATCCCCGAATTGCTGTTGCAAAAAAGTCACATAATATATCTTAGCAGAAAGTTGAAAAATGTTGCGTTTACTTCACATAAGAGCAGCCATTTTCCCCTGTTGCCATGGGAACGTCATGAAGTGACGTAATTACACGACGTGAACATCATCTATAAGCAGGTGTTGGGGGGGCGGGGGGGGGGAAATCATTTTTTTTTTTTTCATCAAACCGCAATTTTTGCAAGTTCCTGCAATTTCATCGCATAAAATTGCATAAATATCATATAGCATATTCCATCGCAGTTTTTAATAAAACGTGCTGCATAATCAACGATTTTTGCCTGCAACAATCACAAAAAAACTCAGCATTTTTCTGGAAGGACTGATTTATCTGCTTCATAAATTATTTAGAGAATGAACGAGGGGAAGTGCACCTTTTGTGATATTTTATGTTTTAATATGTTTTACTGAGTACTTGTTGCATTACATTTTTTTTCCCATGAAGACACACTGCTTAATTTCTGTGTGTGTGTGTGTGTGTGTGTGTGTGTGTGTGTGTGTGTGTGTGTGTGTGTGTGTGTGTGTGTGTGTGTGTGTGTGTGTGTGTGTGTGTGTGTGTGTGTGTGTGTGTGTGTGTGTGTGTGTGTGTGTGTGTGTGTGTGTGTGTGTGTGTGTGTGTGTGGAACAGGTCTACATGTACGCAGCGTGGCACGGCTGGGCCGTCCCCATGTTCCTGTTCCTCGCCATCATCCGACTCTCCTTAAATTGCCTCATCGCCAGGTCAGTGCAAGCGCCGCCCCCTTCCTCTTATGTCAGCCAATCACAAGGCCAGAATCACAAACTGTAAACCAGGTTCAGTACCGATTCTCTGCTATGATAATAGAATAAGCGCCATTTACATCTCATGTTTCTCAAACTGTGTGTTAACACACTTTAGATCTACGCTCTATTGCCACAGCTGTGGAGTAAGATCTGGCTACACCACAGATACATTCCAGGATAGGAGTAAAACCAAAGCTCTCGTTGTTTGATTTTCTTTAAGCCAATCACAATTGTCTTGGGCGGCGCTAAATTCCAGATGCAGCGCAATGGCTCTGCAAAATTAGTCTCAGGAAGGGACTTCTTTTTGGTGGAACATTTGCACCCCGATAAAAGCAACTCCACCTGAAATATTAAATGAAGTTAGCTGTTGTGCTGCACACAATACAGCAACGTGAGCTATTTAAATTAGCTGGATACATGGTTAAACCTCATTGACTCTTACCAGTGTATCGCCGTGTGCTGTCCACATTAATCCCACCAATCGGTCCCAAAACGTGGTAAACGAGTAAATGCCATAAACATATTCTTTGTAAATCTTTACACTTATTCACAGAAAGAACCAAATAGGCCTGCCTTGTTGCACGATCGACATTTTCTTCAAAACTTTTCCCCTTTCAGCGTGCAGCTTGCTAGTTTGAAGGTTGTCGTTGTTCCCCGACGTGAACAGAGTTTTGAGAACACACCGAGAGCGGAAGGTGAGGGACATGTTAAGCAATTATCCTGGAAATGTACTTCCGTTGATCCAGATTAGCCCAAAATGATCCAGGGACGCTTTTGTTACATGATACACTTAACTACTGCAAGCCAGCGTCATACGAATGAGCCTTTGATTCTGGGTTGCGTTAGGAGACTTTGACCCTAGTGTATGTACCTGCAAGCCTACAATAGTTAAATCTTTAAAGCTCCTTAAGAGGAAATGGAACAAATACTTGACACACAGATATGTAATGAGTGTGAAAGGACCTCATAGCTACTTGTGTGTTCCCATGATGCACTGCTCTCAGAGGCTGGAGGATCCAGTGGAGCATCGTTCCTGAAGTCTCGGAGCCTGTGGTGAGAAATCTCTCTTCACACTTGTGTTTGTGTTCGATTACTTTTAGATACTTTACTTTTCATGCAACTTTACGCCATCTGATGTTTTTGTTTCACAAACATGAATTCAAATCACATTGAAGAAATATAAAATACATGTGAGGGTGTTGTAGAAACCTGTAATAACTTTATATTTTTATATATATATATATATATATATATATATATATATATATATATATAAAATACATACATGCATATACACACACATACACACACAAATATATACATACATACATACACAGTCATGGGAAAAAATTAGGACACCCATGCTAAATTTGACTAAAAAGAGGAATAAAAAAAATCATCTTTTGAAAATTGATCTTAATTTTTACTAAAAAATTAGTAAAAATCCAACCTTTAAGGACACCAATTTTCTTTGTGAATGAATAATGTATCGTAAATAAATAAACGTTCTTCCTTAAAATACAGGGGGCAAAAACATCTGCTTGCCTCTATGGGAATTTAACATAGGGGTGTACTGACTTATGCCTCCTGTATTTTAAGGAAGAACATTCATTTATTTACGATACATTATTCATTCACAAAGAAAGTTGGTGTCCTTAAAGGTTGGATTTTTCCTCATTTTTTTTAATTAAGGCATTAAGATCAATTTGCAAAAAAATATTTTTTATTCCTCTTTTTAGTCAACTTTAGCATGGGTATCCTAATTTTTTCACATGACTGTGTATATATATTTCTACAACACCCTCACACCCAAAAGACATGCTAAAGGTAAAATGTAGATATAAAAAAATCACCAGTACATTTTAAGTATTAGTTTTTAAAAGACTGACAGGTGTCTGTGTTCATGACTTGACTGTCTCCTCTGTTTTCCAGGAGCCTCCTAAAGAAGACCTGACTGTCTCGGAGAAGTTCCAGCTGGTTCTGGACGTCGCTCAGAAAGCTCAGGTGAGACGTGACGGAGAAGTCGGAGGCTCTACGTCACAGTGGGACACCTGCCGACAGATTTTACAACATATGTTTTCTTTTTGTTTTTTTTCTTTCGTCCTCACAGAATCTGTTTGGGAAGATGGCCAACATCCTGGAGAAAATAAAGAAGTGAGTTTTTCTGCCCACACTTTGTTTCAGGTTAGAGTGAACCGATGATTCATACTCAGATCTTTAATTGCGCGTGTGTGTGTGTGTGTGTGTGTGTGTGTGTGTGTGTGTGTGTGTGTGTGTGTGTGTGTGTGTGTGTGTGTGTGTGTGTGTGTGTGTGTGTGTGTGTGTGTGTGTGTGTGTGTGTGTGTGTGTGTGTGTGTGTGTGTGTGTGTGTGTGTGTGTGTGTGTGTGTGTGTGTGTGTGTGTGTGTGTGTGTGTGTGTGTGTGTTTTCTCAGTCTGTTCATGTGGGTTCAGCCAGAGTTGACTCAGAAGCTGTACATTGGTCTGTGGGTGGCCTTCATCGCCTGCTGCCTGCTGCCGTTCAAACTGCTGGGATTCTTCATAGGTACTTCATATACACAGTTTATACACTTGCATACTGTGATAAGTAATCATCTATTTTATTAACTTCACTGTACAGCTCCAACACAAAGTAACACAAAAATGACAAGCAGTCATCAGTGAATGTTCAGGCAACACTCTGTTTGTCTCTCAAACAAAAGTTTTTAATTCTAAACTCTAAACTAAACTCTTAAGTTGTATAACCTGGGACTTGATGAAGTCACTTGGTTTCCACACTTGAATCCACTTATTTAAGTCTTATTGTTTTGTTCTGTTGTGTAAATAGTGGATTTATATAAGTTGCTTCTGTGCTGCCCCACACCTCCACACAGTAACTAAAATATTATAAAACAACTGAAAAGTACAACATTGGAAGTGGCTCACAATTTAATATGTATTTTACTGCGATGTTGTTTTGACACTTCTGTCGTTTCACATTTTGGCAAATTGGCACCATTTGAAAGTATGCCGAATTAGCTATTCATAGTTGCTGTCTGCAGTGTACCCATGGACGTGCAGAGAACTATCGCTGGATACCTTTTGATACTAAAGAAAACTTTAAAAAGGTGATTATTCTCAAGTTCTGCACCTATAAGGAGAAGCTTTTTTTTCTGTGGTTTATAAGCAGATTCATGAGCTTTTTGAGATGAACAGAGGAGGTAATAATGTATCCTGGGGAAGTGTCCGTCACGCTGAATCTAAGAATATGTGTTTCATGTCTGTGTTCAGATTTGACTGAGTTATGACTGCGAGAAGAGCACTCACCCTGCATTTAAGCTTAATTATGTGATTTTTAGCCATTTTTGGGAGACAAAAACGAGCTGACAGACACACAGCTATGAATTATTACCAGCTTGTATAGTATTTGTTAAAATGTTAGCAGTAACTACATCCAACAGACACACGGAAACATCTCATTAGAGTAGTGTTTGTGTCCAGCTGATGAGTCCAATGTTCACGTTTTAGTCACCCTGAAGGGTCCCGTTTACATGTCACTGGTTCTAGGAGTGCGATTCAGTTCTGCGGAGTGTCTCTGATTAGTGTCCTCCTCCTCAGGTGTGTACGCAGGTATAAAGTTCTTCATCATCGACTTCATCTTTAAGAGTTGTCCCAAGCTGCGGCAGCGTTACGACACACCCTACATCATCTGGACCAATTTACCCACCGACCTGCAGCTGAAGGAGCGCGGCAACACCACGCTGAGCAGACGGGTCAGTTTGAACTCTTAAATAAAAAAAAAAAAAAAAAAAAAATATGCCGCTCACCGACCGAGGCGCTGGTCGGAAGTCAGCCACTGGCTCACATATGTCCTGGTTCTTACTGGTCCCAGTGGGTGGTCTCTGGTCTGTGTTGGTTTCAGTTCTCTGTTGTTTTTCTCTCTCAGCTGTCTGAGTGTGAACAGGTAGGCTCTTAATGTGTATGTTGTGTGTATTTACAGTCGCAGTGTAGACATCAGTTGTGTTTCGAGATGTAGAATCAATGCTGACATCAATGATTGTATGGTACGTGTACACTGTGGCAGTTTTTTGACTGGAGGGATCGCCCCTTTTTACTGGCCCCTATACAAATTCTTTGTTTTGTTTTGTTTTTTTTAGAAGAAAAAGTCAATGTCGAGTGGGTTGTTTGCCCCAGTCCATTGGGCAACCCTTGTTGAACCGTGCACTAGCAGTTATACATTTCTCCACTGACAAGCAACGAAAACAGGCTACACCCTCCTACAACCACAATGCCTGCACCTGATTGGACGAGCGCTTCACTCGTGGGCCGTCTGCTCCCGGATTTTAAAAGGGAACCAACATGACGGCTCGTTTGGAAACAAAAATAGTTGTATGAAAATAGTTCACCAAAATGTGTTTCTGAAAACATTTTTTGCAAAAAAATAAGCTATGCAGTTGCTGACTCCGTCTTCATTTTAGATCGCCAACAGTCAGTTTAAAAGATTTTCGTTGAGTTCCCGTGCCCCTGATTTGCATAAAGTAGCCTGGACCTCAACTTCATGCAAATGAGGAGCGGGGCAACTCGACGCCCCATCACTCAAAAGTTGCTCCGACGCTACCAGAATGCATTGCCCGGCTGCTTACAAAACGAATGGCAAACGTGGAAATGACGCTGCCAGTGGACACGTACCATAAATGTACAGTCTAGTAACGGTCCGTTAGATAAATATATCCCAAAAACCCTGTAGTCAGATTGTCAGTGAGGGTTTTATTCCTGCTCTCCAGAGGATGATGCCTTTAGATTGTAGTAACCTTCCCTCTAGCGCAACGTTCAGGACAAACCTCGGTCAAAACTTACTTGAATTTTCTGGGTTTTACTCAGATTTTATTTCAGATTTGTATCCAAATTTTATCTTTGTACCTGAACTGAGTTGAGTTCTTCATGGTTTTTACCCGAGATTTGTGTCTTTCCTTGAATTTATGGTCTGAAATTTGGGGTTTTAAACTAAATTAGCCCAACTCAATTTTCAAGTTGGATCTTATACCAATTAGCAGATTTCGGCCTCAGGTTTCACTGGACCGATGCTTTAAAGTGCAACCCACGTTGGCGTTGTCACGCAATGTTCAGACATTCCCTTTTAGATTTAAATGACCCCTTTTCTCTAGCGCCTTGCTTTAGGACAAACTAGAGTAGTTAGATTCTACCAGTTTTTCAGGTTTGTATCAACACTTTTAAAAAGTTTTCATGTGAATGTTTGTGTCAGATTTTTTTCCACCATTTGGGGGATTTAAATACTATTTTCTACATTAAAGTTGTGACGGCTCCTAGGCCTCAAGACCTATTAAGTCACCTGACACCTGGATGAACTGCTTACTCACATGTCTATAAAGAGGAGTGCCTGGGCAGTCACTCTCTGTCTCTCTCCCTCCTCAAGATTTCCCCATGTCATGACCTGGCTCAAAGCTATGAGAGAATGTGGAGGAACACACATTTTGCTCAATTAACTCAAATGTATTTAAATAAACACAGTTAAATGAGCTATCAGTTTATCAGTAATGTGTGTAGTGTTTGAAGGTGTAGCAATGTTAGAACGCAAAAGTAACCCAACCCAAAGTCCAAACAAACCAAGCAACCTTAGAGAGAGAGAGAGAGAGAGAGAGAGAGAGAGAGAGAGAGAGAGAGAGAGAGAGAGAGAGAGAGAGAGAGAGAGAGAGAGAGAGAGAGAGAGAGAGAGAGAGAGAGAGAGAGAGAGAGAGAGCCCAGGCACTTTATGGACATGTGAGCAATCCGTTCATCCAGGTGTCAATCCTCAGTCCTTATTAGCCAATCCCCAGAGCCCAGCAACCAAAGGGACTTAATAGGCCTTGAGGCCTAGGAGCCGTCACAAAGTTAATGTTGGTTAATTCCTCTAGTGCCACCTTCAGGACAATCTGAATTGTTTTTGTTCCGCTTACGGATACAAATCTCTAAATCATCAGGATATTGTTCTCTTCATTTTGAGGCTATAGTAGATTATATAGATTTTAGGCACTGGTGCTGATTTGCTGATCCAGTAACTGCCCCCCCCCCCGTCCGTCTGTCCAGCCCACTGCGACGAGCATCCGAGGGAACGTCGGCGCTGCAGCTCCTCTGGGCGTCAGCCGGGACGAGGACGGAGGACGCTACCACGGCACCAAGAGAGGAGTTTTTCACGAAGTCTTCAACCTGCCGGAGAGTGAGCGCCCTCTGACAGGTGGGAGAGGAACGACAGGATGGGGGGGAGGGTCAGTGGTGTACTAGTCTCACTTTGCCAGACCGTCCACACGCTGCGGAGCGGAGGAGGGTCTGGCTAGTCCACACAGCATTCGGGGATGGGAGAAAAACGTGCTCTGGTTTATTGGCATCTCTTTAAACCAATCACAATCGTCATGGGCGGGGCTAAGCTCTCCCCATGGAGCCGCTGCAAAATAGTCGTGCAAGATAAAACTCTGATTGGAAAGATAATCTAGCTAGCTGTCTGGATCTACCCTGCAGAGGAGCAGTCAACCATTAGTCCTCATAGTTTAAAATTCCAACGCAAAGAAAGCGGAAGGAAAAATACACATGT